>NC_090879.1:7524116-7559116 GCF_036669935.1 Montipora foliosa
GGGAGGGTTGTTTTCTTTCCAACGCTACCATGTAAAAAAATCACTACCTCCTCTCCTCTGCTAATTTCTGACAATTCCTGAAACCCAGGAGTTGGGTGGACGGGTATGGAGGAGTCATAACCGTACTTGTCATTTGCAATCACAGGCATCCTTTTCAGATCGCATCTTACTTAGATACGAAGAGACGTTTTGTAGGGCAGTGGCCCATTCTCGAGAAAAACGGGTAGGCTCACGCGCCAAGCCATTTCTTTCGAATTTTCAACATCTGACTGGAAGGGGAGTTACTGCTGTTATACGCTATGTTGCATGTATTTGTAGCATTTTGATTCTTGCTTTCAACAGATTCTTCCACCGCGAGATGAAGACAAAGATCCAGTGGAGGTTCAAGTTGAACAGCCCACAGAAGATGTGTAAAGCAACAACAAATGAAAACTGTTTCGTTGTTTTATGGAAGATCGCTCGCCTTAGTCCAAAACGTTGGCTACAATAGCTTTTCAGTCGGTCTGTTTGTTTGTTTACATGTTATGGCCGTAACACTCTATTTTAATATTCCAACACACTTTACACTGGTAACAAACTTTTAGTGGCCAAACTAAATTGTTCGCTAACTTTAGTCCGAACCTCCTACTTATTTTTAACATCAATATTTTCTCTCGTAAGTTTTCTTATAGCCACCATGAGTCGCAAATGGGTAATTTATGTAATGGAGTTTGGTTTCTTGGCGCAGGTAGAATTGTAAGTCGTCATTATAGCGTGAAGTTTAGGGAAGCAAAGTTCTGCTGACCTTCACAAATGTAACTGAATATCCTTCCACAGTTTTGTCTCCTGTACTTCTCGTAATTTTTATGTCGCTTCAACATAATGCGGTGGTGTAAAGGGATTGACCAAAAAGGTAAGGGAGCGAATTCCTCGAATTTGGTCTGATTCCGATGAAAATAATATGAAATCTAATATTAGTTCCGTGTGATACTGCGTAGGTAACAGACCATTTTACAGCTAAGTTACGTGGCCTAAGAATGGAAGCGAGGTTGCCGGTGTCCCTGTTTTGATAGAAACCTTTATGCTTTTCTTATGATAATGTAGACTAATTAGAATTACAACAACTCAATTTACATGATGAAAGCAGTGATGTCTGTATCAATTGGCCACTTCGGAAAATACCATAATACCCTTTGTTTGTCCCCCCAAATTTTGCTTAAGCATTGTTTTTGTTTTCTCTTGGGACCATATAGTCACCATGAGGGATCGATCCTTCATGGCGGCAGCGCCACGGCTTTGGAATAGTCTTCCCAATAGACATTAGATCTGCTTGCACCACAAGTGATTTTAAACAGAAGCTTAAGACATTTTTATTCAGCAAGGCATTTTGTTAGTATAGTTATTTTATATTTACATTTTTACAGTCTTTTTAGGAAATTACTTCTTAATTGTAAATAGTGTAGTTTTCGTCTTTTTGATTCCATAGTAATTGTAAGTAGGTTTTATTTTTAAATTTATTTTAAATTTAATGTCATGCCTGTAATGCGCATTTGATTATTCTTATAGAAAATGCGCAATATAAATATTAAATATTATTATTATTATTATTATTATTATTATTATTATTAAGTCCCAAGAGAAACTGGAAACATTTTAATGCAAAATTTGGGAGAAAAAAAACAAAACAGTATTATGGTATTTTTCGAAGTGGCTTTTACAATGTCACCGGCAGCCTCGCAGCCATTCATAGGCTAGGTCACTGAGCAAACAACTGTAAAATGGCGTAATCAAAGACGACACCTTATTGGTCAGTTGCTGTGAAAGTAGACCGCGCGGTCATGGTACCAACGGAAAGAAATAACCTTCGTAGTACGGGCGTAATCTAAAAATAGATTTCAAATAATTACCATAGGACACAGGCTTTCGCTCTCGTACCTCATATCCTCTTGCCCTATTCCCTTATAACTCCATCTTCCGACGCAGCCACACAGGGTATAGTCGCTTTCAGATTGGAGTAGTTCTCAGTTCTTGGCACGCGCATTTCGACGAGTTTCGTTCTTTAAACGTATTGCGCGCGCCTAGAACAGAAAACTCGCAATCTCGTACTCCTATCTAAAGGTCGCTTATGTCATGCTCAAGACTGAGACTGAAAGTTGTAGCACTACTGCGTACTTTATGGACACTCGAATCTTAATCCACATTCCACTTTTGCGTGACAGTGCGAAACCCAAAATAGCAATTACACTTTAGGATTGCGTGACATGCAACGCTTTTAATTTATAGAGTGTTTTCACAGGACGTCACGGCGGCCATGTTGGTGGTCCAAAACAACGGAATGACGGCCATGATGGTGTACCAAACTAATCCTCCGGCAAACTGAACTCTTTTTTTATGCAAACACTTTCTTTTGTTTCAGTAATCCAATATGGCTGCTGGTCACGTGACTGAAAATACTCTATTGCTTACCTCGATCGATCAGCGTTCAGTGTGGGCAGATAAAAACATAACACACATAGCTACGTTAAGTAAGATTTTTATGATACGGTGCTAGGCTATGTTAGGCAAGACCCGATATGTATATACACAAAATAGTAGTCAGGTAAAGAAACAGTTGTAAGTTATGGTTCTTCCCGAAATAATTTAATACTGTACATTTCCGTCATCAGAGTTATCTGCTTGAGTCTTGCGCCAAGCTTGTGTCGTTAGAGGGGGCTGTGAAAAGGCTGTGAAATTATCTGTCAATGACTTTGTCTTTACCAGGGTGGAGCATTAGATCTTCCTGTCCTTAGCTCTTGTGCCAGGTATTTTTTTACGGCAAAATGTTCTGTGGCTTGTTTAACTGTTCTGTGGAAGGGTATCGAACAAGGGGCAGTATGGTTTCCTTTCAGTTGTAAAGGACTTTTGGAAACCCTCAGTGTTTCCCAGATCTCTAAATAATGTCAAGAATTATAACTGATAAACACGTGCGTGGAAAGAAACACAAAAATGTATAGGAGATGTCTGATCTAAGTAAGTTTGAAAATTATTCAATGTAATCAATCACGTTAAGTCCGTGGGGCGTGATTAAAAGGAAGTAAAACAAATGATGTTCCTCGACCCAATTGCCCTCCTTTTCTGTTTCATTCTTATTCTTATATCTGGTACTAAACGACGACCTCAGGTTTGTTTCATTCTTATTCTTATATCTGGTACTAAACGAAACAATTTTTCATTTTGTTTGGCTGATACATGTAATTTAGTTTATATTATCGTTTCTGCACTCTTAGGCCTCATTGACAACTAAGTTTTCGTCGGATTCAGCAAGTCAATGTATACGGTTGTCCTTTGTACTCTTTCCTTTTATGCTCGCATCTCCGCGCTTTTACAAATCTCATTTCGTATGTGGTTGGATTTCCCTCCACCTCTTTCCTTTTTAAGCTCGTAATTTCTGCACAAGTGGGTCTGTCAGTTTCTGCCTTCACTTCGAAGAGTAACGTTCTCCGTATTTCGAAGTATCGGTGGTTTGCAACCACAATCTAGGGATACAGATAACAATGCTACAACATGCCTTATGCAAGATAACGTCATAAAAAAAGTAAAGTAAAGCAACCATATTTAACGTCGATAACTCGTAACAGTAATTCAACTGACAAACCTGAGGTCGACGGTGCGCTCATTTTACTCCCCCCTCTCCGTCAGTGCTCCGTTTTACGGGTATTTAAAGCTACTTAGCTACACGGAAAGGAAAGAAGTCGAAACAAGGGTGCGAAATCCGGGAATCGAACTCAGGACCTCTAGCACCAAGGCCGCGCACTAACCAGGACTGTGCCATCCTTGCTTCTTTATGCTCAAACGTTCAACACCAAGCCTCGTTTTTGCACAAAATTATTCAAAATGGGGATTTTTCGCAAAACAGCAAAGGGGACCAAGGGATTTTTGTCAAAAATGGCCGATTTTTTAGGCAAACTTTGGAAGGCCAAAAAAATAGGAAATACAAGCCCTATAATAGCCTAATTAGTATGGATGGAAAGCTAAACTATTGTAGATTTGTGCTATGCAAAGAACCCCATGAAAAACGAGCTATTAGAAGAGAAATAGCAATTGTTGTAAAAGTGTCGAAAATGGCGATTTTTTTGCAAAACAGCAAAGAGGGGACCAAAGGAAATTTGTCAAAAATAGCCGATTTTTTAGGCAAACTTTGGAAGGCCATCGCTTTATCTCTTCATACTATCCCGTAGAAATACTCGCTAAAGCCATTCGCAGTATGAAATAAATTAGAGGTATCAAAATACAGTGTAAGATTCTGAACTGAAACTAAGTCAATATGCAGACGATATGACGGTCATTTTAGATGGATCCGAAGAATGTTTCAAGAGTTTGATTTCATTGATAGAAATAAAAGGGGAACTGACAGGAACCCATGTATGGAACTGTAATACCTTGCCTTTGACTGAATGACAGGAAAACAAAGACGGATTAGGATACAGCATATCTCTCAGAACTACAATGAAAAGCTTACGAAAATTAACGCACTCTTACGAAGTTGGAAATTATGAAGACTCAGTTTACTGGGAAGAATTGTAGTTTTGAAGAGCCTCGTAGCATGTCAACTTGTCTACACACACATGAAATTGACCTGCTCCCAACTGAGTGGCTTCAGAGATCAGTTATAGTACAGCATCGCAGAGGTCACTGGGATTGAATGCCATTAAATCCGCCCCAGTTGTTCAAAGACTGTCACGGTCTAACTCTGCGGATTAGCCACTATCCAGAGTATAAAATATACTGCGCGTAAAACGTTGGACTATTTTTTCTTACACGCCTTTACTCGCCTTTACTTAGATGTGATTAGAGCTCGAGTGTGTGCAAATTCACAGTTAGGTGATCAAATAATGAAATCTTTGTAGATATTGAAACTCTAAGATATTGACATATCCACTGGATAAAGCTATCCGGCCTTTGAATGAGGGGGGCCAAGTGTCAAAAAGAGACAACTGCTTCAAATAGTTTACATAAATTTCATTTTGTTTAGGTTGTATTCTCACCTTTGCAAACAAATTATCGTGCAATTAGAGAGATAAACAAGATATTTCTTAAGTTTCTATGGAATGGTAAAGACGATAATATGATCAATATGATTCAATATGATTTAAGGAGGACTCGAAATGAAAGATATTACTTCTTTCAACAAATCCGACTTTTAAAGCTGCCTGGATGTGGAAAACTGTAGCCGATAAATGGAAAGCCGATAAATGGAAAGACCCATTGGTCAAAGAAGTTTCAGAAGTATGGTCTGAGGTTTCTTTTGAGGAAAAATAGTGTCTAAGGACCATCTTCTGACACAAATCATTAATAAGGATAAACGCCGAACCAGCAATATGTAAATCTCTGGTCAAACGGTGCATGATAGTTGATGATAGTCGAAGAGCCCTAAACTATCATGAATTCAACCTCGTTCCCAGGGTTCTCTCCTACTCGTTCCGGTGAACCCTGGAAACGAGGTTGTCATGCATGAACTATCACCAACTATCAAGCACGTGGTCAAAACGGAGCGAGGAAGTTAGGGTCTATGAAAATAGCGTCATGAAAAGTTGCAAACATAGTGTTAGTATGATCGATAGTATGATGAACTTTTTGAGGCGAAAAAGGGCGGCAGCGTGGGCTTGTTAACTTTAGTTGTTCAATACAGCGATATTCATACATAATCCCAGTGCTTTCACAGCATAGGAGTTCAAGTACACCTTTCCAGGTGACAGAATAGTGTAAAAGATGGTAGTTGACAAAAAATTGACTCAAAACAAATATTTTGCTTATTCGAAAGTGACGCAAACTTTAAGCTTGACATTCGTCATTCATTACGAATTGTCGATGTTTTATTTACAACAACCGCTCAAGCTATCTGTGGTGGCTAAGCAAAATCTGACAATGGGCAGTCATTCATCGATTATCAGATCCCACGCAAACGCCTTGTATAAAAGTGCGGAAACCAATATTTTTCTTTTTTTATCGCTGGATGATGTCAGTGGAATTTTCTTTCGATGGGCATGATGTGTGCGATCATTATTGCTGTCCGAACGCAACTGCCAAAACAGAAGACGTGATTCGTTTATGCTCTTCACTTTCACAGACCATAATTCGCGACAATTGAGTCTGCCAGAATTGAAACTGTTGCTATGGAGGAGATATTTCTGACCTACTGAAACCCTTAAGTGTCTCTTCAATCCGTTTTTCTCCATTCAAAGGATTCCTATTTCTGGCGACTGCAATTTTATCCAGGAGTGATGCCACAAGTGCTGTCCAACCGGTTTGGTGACTGTAAGTATAAAGCAAAAGAGAATTTCTACTGAAATTCATCGTAAACAAACCGTTAGCAGACTATAGATGAAATTAGAAGGAACGTATCTGCGTATCCCTTAGTAAACATCGAAAGTCATCTCTTCAAAAACCAAGTCTCCTATAGGCCCTCATACAGTCGCCAATATTTCTTGTTGCTTGTTGTTCTCACATTGCGGAGCAAGTTATGTTACACTGGGCAACTTGTCACATTTCGATGATCACATCCAGGTGATCTGGTGACGTAATTTGGAGGACTCGGAAGACAAATTTTAACGCCGTATCCCACAACCGCGCGCGGCCTTAGGTGTAGTTTCCAAACTCCCTGCGGTACTTCCATCGCCAAAACTCAACAGATCATTCCGTGTCTACCACATTTCCTGTTACTGAATGAACATTCAAGTAGAACCGACGAGATCTAACCTCGCCTCTGCCATGTTGAATTCAAAAATAAGGCCGCGCGCGGTTGTGGGATACGTCGTTAAAATTTTTCTCCCCAGTACTCCGAATTACGTCAACAGATCATGTGGTTAAGGGAACGTTTTCATTGGCTGATATGCCAAACCTTTGCGACACAAGTGGCAGGGCAGACGTTACACTACGAACTGAATGCTTCAAGAATTTGGTACACCGTTCCGTGAGAAGTTGCGGAAAGTATAGAAGTCAACTCTACTTTCCGCAACGGTTTCTGCAACTTGTCTCGCAACGTTTTTGGCGAAACAAGTTGTAAGAACAATTGCACAGTGTAACAGTGCCTTATAGTTCAGTTGTAAGGCATACTATATGAAAAGCATTTGGAAGATCCTAGATAAACTTCGAAATTTTGCGTTCATCTCCAAGTCACCATACATCTCGTTGAAAGTCGATTTGTTCACAAGTTAATGAGACAAAGGAGACAAAGGAGTGCCAGTCCCTTCGGCCTAGTTGCTCACCTTGCTCCACATCCTCTTCCGGTTTCAGGATCGAAGTACTCATAGAACAGTATCAGTTGGTTCCAGTCCTCTTTCGTTGCGTATTGCTTCTCGTTTCCGTGACAAGGCCTGCGACCATTCTTGTCAGGGAGAAACACTGAGGCCAACCGGCGAGAAAGCTCCAAGGAAACATCTTTAAGGCGCATTAGATTCCCAGAGCCAGTTGGGCATTCAACTTTGAAACTGTCTCCGTAAAAGTAGTCATGACGTTTGAGGGCTTCCACGATCAGATAGTTTACTGCGGTTAAACAAACAGGAACACTCAATTTAGCACACCGGTCTTGGTCACAAAATATTTTATTCTGGCAGAAAGCATTTTAAATGGAATGAAAGTACTGCAAGTCCATAGTGGATGGGGCAGCCTGCGATCCAACTAAACATCCAACTCCATTCCAGTCAATCGGTCGGTCACTCGGTCAAGCAATAAGCTCAGCAGTCAGTCACGCAATCAGTCAGTCAATCAGTTCATTACTCGGTCACTCTGTCATTAAGGTTACTATGTTACTCAGTCATTCAGTTGTCAGGCTGTCAACCCCCCGGCCATCATGCACATGGCTCTTGTGACTGACTGAAAGGTCGGTTGATCATTTATATTTTAAAGCAGTGTTTTGTAAATGTTGAAAACCGCAAGCAACAGTGATGATCCTCTTATCCCCTTTTAGTGATCCATAATTAGTGATTTCCTGATTTACAACCATTGTGAAGAGCGAAAGTGTTTTTCCTCTTTACGTACTCACCACAATACCAAATAGGTCCCCGCCAGTTGCTGTTTCCCCCAAACATGTATGTGGTAGATTCTCCTGGAACATAGCCAACTTGGTATGTTTTACCATCCAGATCTAGTTCATAAGGATGGTTCTCGTGAAAGCGTGACACGGAGCGAATACCGTAAGAGGAAAGGAATTCATCCTCGTCCAACATGTACGACAAAATCTTTCGTAGCTGTTCGCAAGAAGGAATTGCAAGGAGGTAGGAGTCCTCGTTTGGGTTTAAGTATGCTATCTGTTGAATCAAAGGAATGATATTAGCTGAGCATTATTCAACAAGCTTGGTGCTTGAATAGCTATAACAGGGCGGTTGCGCGTTCATTAATAATAGGTATCATGTTATTGTCCATCAGGCTTACAATACGTTTGGCGCCCTCAACAGATCACCATACAAAAATACACGTTAAAGTCACCTCAGAGGTTTCTCTTTGACCAAAATACAAAATAATTTAGGTAAAACCTGGTAAGAACAAATAGTTCCAAACAACCACTTTAGATAACTGTACGAAAAACAGACGACTTACTTGTGCTGCTCGGTCTCTCCTATTTTCCATGAACCAGTTTAACTGTTTCCTAAAACCAGGAAGGTTTTCCAAATACTTTCCATCCAACACCAAACACGCCACCAATGGAATGAGGCCGACCATACTGCGCACGCGTAAAGGAAAGAAATCCTCTCCCCTGTGAAAATGGTCGTAGTAGAATCCATCTTCCGGATCCCAGAGTCCAAACCCATCTGACATCTGATTAATGGCGTCTGCGATGCTGGTGAAATGTTCCAGAAATCTTATGGCCATGTCTTCATATACCGCGTCAGTGAGAGCGAGCTCTAAAGAGATGTTGAGCATCACCAAGGAATACAAAGCCATCCATGCAGTTCCATCCGCCTGGCGATGGAAGATAAACGATAATTTTCCCACACGTGCCAGAAAGACGGAGGCAGTGTGGCCCAGTGGTTAGGGCGCTCGCTGAATTTGGTTCAACTTCCCAGCTACACTTGGAAATAGCCAACTGGTTTGCCTCCGACCAGTTGGGATTCTTAACAGTTGTTGTTGTTGTGTTCTGTTGTTTCGTTTATTGTTTCATTGGTCCTGAAAAACCCCTATGGGGAGCGGTCAATTAAATATGTATCGTATTGTATAAAGTCTTTTCATACAAATTATTATACAAATTAAATTTCTGTTGAGTATTTTTATATTGGTAAAATGAGCAACTTTCAATTGTTGCTCTTTCATTTTCTTTTTAAATTAAGATTTCTTGTGGTGTTGTTGTTGTTGTTGTTGTTGTTATTATTATTATTATTATTATTGTTATTATTATTATTATTATTATTATTATTATTATTATTATTATTATGACTGATGTCTGGTTAAAATGGAGAGAAAGATGTTTGGGAAGTAAAAGTTATTACATGCAGCGTAACAAGAGAGATAAGCATTGCAGACTGCAGCGAAGAGGCCTTGTTAGGAACGCGAATTATCTCAATCGCACGCAATACGTTCCTTCGTGTATTCTTCAATCCCTTTGCAGGAATTTCTTCCTTATTCGGCCCGGCCATTGTCTTCTTCAAAAATGGCAGTCAAGCATTTTGCGAAGCAGAATACTGTGACTTACGCGCGCTTTCCCTGCAGGCTAGGGACTATTTATAGAACTTATTCAAATCAGGGTATTTCAGCTGATTTTGCAATTCAGTTGGTGAAAAATAAAACCGTTTTAAATGGCACATATAACTATTTACCTGGCAAAGACCATCTCCTATTGGCAGAGGTTTGGATCTGTCAAACACGCCTGTCATTAAAAACAACCCTATTAGCTCCACAATTTGCATCAAGGAACAGAAAGTCACGTTAAGCTACCAAGATAGTTACCAATATTATCGAGTCCAAGAAATCCTCCCCCAAATATATTCTTTCCTTCAGGATCCTTTCTGTTCACCCACCTATCAAAGGAAATTTAATTAGACAAATATCAAAATGCATTTTTACCACAAGTGCTTGTAATCTCGCAATCTGATTGGCTAATTTCCCGTTGTCGATAAGAGTCTAGACAATGATGTACGCGTCATGCTCGCGTCAATTTGTCACGCAATGTAATAGCCAATCAGGAACGCCCATTTTGGGAAATAAACCAATCATATTGCGAGAAGGTTATAGACAACACTTGCTTTTTCTTTGTGTCATGATCTTGCTCACGCTCTGAAATGAAAACTTTCTTTAGCGTTGAATATTGAGGTAAAAGAAATGCTGCGCCTCGTGAGGTCACAACATTTTGACCACTGTGATGACGAATAATATCACTGTCGATAAGAGTACAGACAACGCTGAACCACTTTTCGATTTGTTAATTTCATTTATTTTCTTCATTTATTTGCCTCAAGTGGTCACCGTATTAGTTATAGGTCTTACAGAGTATGGTAATAAGGAATTTTGCCGGACGCAAGAAAAAGTACAAAGGAATGTTACAGGAACAATTATTTGCCTCTACCTGATACTACAGTAAAATTATCAATGATAAGGGAGAACAACTTTGTTGAGTTTGAACATTCAGAATTCGAACGAACTCTTCAGGGACCCCAAATCTCCAGTCTGAAGCTTTTTCAAGCCAGCTTTCTCGGCCATTGGCAAAAGTCAAAAGACGTACGTCAGACTTTAACATGAGTTAATCTTTCTGAGTAAGAAGACAATCGACACCCAAGAATGAACAAAAGTAATAAAAGATGACCTGTATATTTTGTTCTTCTCCTCACCAAGTAAAGTTCAGCAGAAGTTTCTGGAAGCACTTCGCAAGGAAGACGGTATCCTTCTTTCCATACTTTCCAGTGAGTTCGTAAACGCGGTAACAGGCTAGAGCATGCACAGGTGGATTGACGTCACTGAACGCGAACTCATAAGCAGGAATCTGTCCGTTTGGCGCCATATATGTCTCGCGAAGGAACAGGATCAACTGATCCTTTGCGAATTCGGGATCCACTTTACACAACGGAAGCATGTGGAATGCTAAATCCCACGAGGCGTACTGGGAGAGAAGAATAGTCAGTCTGAATTTTTTCTAGCCAGCAGATAAGACGCCGTTTCTTCATCTGTGTACAGCATTATAATAAATTGTGAAGCAGAAAGCGAAAGAGACACAAAATACCAACAAACCCTGCACCCAAAATCATTGAATCACAAAATCTCTTCATGCATTTTTCGCGCTTGATAAGGGTCGTTTGATTGTCATAATCCCGTATTACGATAAACCGCGGTATTTTCGCTTATAGGAACCTCAAATGAAACCCATATTAATTTCACACTGCGAAGATACTCACCCAAGGGTATTCCCATTTGTCAGGCATGGATATCACGTCTTTGTTATGAAGATATTTCCATTCTGAGTTCCTCCCCTTTAATCGATTGGCGGGTGGGCAAGGCGTGCCGGGATCTCCTTTCAGCCACTCATCAATGACGTAATAATAGAATTGTTTGCTCCACAGTAATCCCGCGTAGGCCTGGCGCGAGACTTCCATTTCGGCATCCGAAAGGGAATCTGTTCACAAAAGAATTAACTCAAGTAATATGATTTATTTAAAACACATTTAAAACTTACACTATCGCTCAACACAAAGCCAATTATCATGTCACATCGATATAATTTAAAAGTTACTTTAATTACCACTATATTATGGAGTTTTTCAATGACTCACTTTGGGGTCCTCCGGTTGTAACAGTCAATAGCCAATTATTGTTTTGTTGTTCTCTACTCTGCACCGAGAGGTTTTCTCCGGGTAATCCGGTTTCCCTCTGCTCAAAAACCAACATTTGACTAGATTTACGTTAATTCTTAATTTCAGTTTAGAGTGTCCCCAATTAGTGCTCCAGCGATAGAACGACAAGACACTATAAATAAAGTTTCTTTCTTTTTTTCTTTTTTATTTTTGTATCTATTATCCTCGGTGCAATGATAAAAAAGCGAGCCTCAAGTCTAGTGTGCTGAATCTACTCTTTTTTGGATATGAAGAGTTCAAGTCAAATGGCCAAATAACAGAACAGATAACTATTAGCTACTGTTTTTCGTACTTTTTCCCATATTGCGCTTTCATGATGCATCCTTTAGGTATCTGTGACCAGCGAAACTTATAATTACCTGGTATAATGGTATTGTAAAACTTGTCAGCTTCGTGCTTTCTCTGGGACACGATATCATCAAACGCCGAGGTGGAGGTTGGCGGAAACATTTGATCTTTGTGAGCTGTAAGATGACATCGAATAATCTGCTGTCCCCCTGGTGGGACAGTAAGAACATAACGCGCTGCCATCTTTGTGCCTTCCTTACTTGGATTGACAGCCTCGATCTCGTTGTCGATAATATAACGATGGAAGGCGTCTTTAGTGAAATGCGATGACGTTGATGATTTGAAGAGTTTCTGTGGAGGGAAATGAGAAATCAACAAAGCTGAAGTTTGCAAGCCCCAGAGGCTGAATTTTCGGACGCCTTCCACTTGCCTCACAAATTTTTCGAGATTGTGCGAAACCTCATGCAGGCGCACTGTGCCGTTATAATTTATTACTCTCATAGGTAACTATTTTCACAATCAAGACCTCCTATCGTAATATAATCGTAATATAATCGAGTATGACAATACAGGTGGATTCAAATTACCTTGGAGTTAGTTTCATTTTCTGTGAAGATCAGCTCTGGTATTAGGCCGTCAGGATCCGCACTTACGGAAAATGTGTATTTTCCTAAACTGTCATGAGAGCATTCCACTTGTTTGGGAGCTGTTTGCACCATAATTGGCTTCCTCTTGCATACTTTGGACTTGGAATCAGTCATGGATGAGCAGCTCACGTGATCACAACCCCAGCTCCATGTGTTTCGGAACCACAGTGTTGGTAGCACATGCAACCGAGCTTCTTCACGTCCGCGGTTTTCAACAGTAATTTTAACAAAGATCTCGTTGGGCGTCTTCTTAGCGTACTCCACAAAAACGTTCCAATAGCGTCCGTCTTCAAACACTCCTAAGTAAACAGTAAACGCATTAAACAGGTTTTGCAAAAACAAAGATCCAAAAACATGGATCGAATGGATGTGAAAATTAACCTCCCTCGCAATGTAAAGTAAGAGTTAATTAAATTAAACTGTGGTAGCTCAGTTGAATTGGACGAGCGTTTGTCTGAGGATCCGAAGGGAATGGTTTCTAAAGAAACTGAGATAGTCCGTAGGTGGGGAGTAAAGAACGAAAATTTGATTTCACCAAACGAGTTGACTGATAAAGGTCGAATTTCCACCGCTGAGAAGATGAAATGACTCATTCTGACGTCTCGAGCATTGACCCTTCTTTAAGCGAATTCATGAAGTGTGGGTTTGTCTGTGGTTTATACGAAGCGGGGGATTTCTGCCTTATTTAAGTGGAGACATGGTAACGAAAAAAACATGAAAAACAAAGCTGCCCAATGAAATGGATCCACTCATTAATTCCACCGTGACAGAGATTGAGAGTGACGAGTAGAAAAATATACTTTTATTCGCAGGTTTCTGACGATCTGAAAGTACCTGTACCTCGTTTATAATAAATTAAATCCGGAAGGCTGGTGAGGGTATCATGAAATAAGTTTGCTGTTTTTAATAGACAATACTTGTTCATAAACGAGTCTTGAAAAAGAAAAACACGTTCTGTCTTACCTGTGTCGGTCAATTCAAATTCTCTGTCTTGTTTGGTTCTTTCCTTATTCTCTGTGACCAGTTTAACATAGGGATATTCCCGCTGTGGGTATTTGTATAAACCTTTCATGTAAGAATGAGTCGGAGTTGAATCCAGGTAGTAGTAGCATTCCTTCACATCCTCACCATGATTGCCTGTTGGGTAAAAAAGAAAAAGAGTACTTGATGAAGAGTGTCAAAAATTGCGAGTGCGCTGACCAATCACAGCAGGCGGAAAACAGTGCGATCAATCAAGCTTTCGAAGCAATTACAAAATACTTCTTGAAGCGCGGGAAAATATCCGCCTGCGAGTCGCGACTGGTTTTTCTTGTGTAGGAAACCAAACCGCGACGAAAAAGCAAACATTCATATTTATTTTCATTTATTTGTTTCGCTAAACTACACGCATTGCAACAAGTACCTTACACAGTACAAGTTTTCAATATGCGATTGATGATTGAGGGGATGATTGATTTTAAAAGAGAGTATGAAAATGTTCGATTCGGTCTTGCAAGAAAGCAACAGATTGTCGAACATTTGTTCTACAGAAAGCTCGGCAAAAATATGAAAAAATGATGATGGATAATTATTAGTTCATTAAGCTGGAGCTGACAACAACGACTACTAGGAGCCACGTCTTGATTACGTTACAGGTGCATAAATTATCTTATTAATATATGCGAGGAAATAACAATGACAAAATTATTAGGTCTAAGGAAACGTGATGCAACTAGTTCACTCCTTGTCATAGCCTCTTGCAAAATAGCTAGAAGGACTTACCTTCGGTTCCAGTGAGTCCAAAGAGCCGTTCTTTCAGAATGGGGTCATTTTCATTCCATAAAGCCAAACAAAAACACAGACGACATTCCCTGTCCGTGATTCCTAGCAAACCATCCTCTCCCCAGCGATAAGCACGTGATCTTGCCTGGTCGTGAGGAAAATACTCCCAGCTGAAAATCAAATAATTGACGTCAGATTGTTACGCGTGTATCGTGTTAATGATTATAAACAGAGTTATAACACTGCTAATTATAAAGCGCTTTGTGATCCACCAAAACGGTCAAATACCGAGATTAAATGAAATGAGACCAAAATTCTATACAGATTTAACTTACGCGAAAACCGTTAGTTCTTTGTGGCAGGAGTCTTTCCTATCGGACGATCGTATGATTGATTGTTACGTAACTTTTTATCCCCGAGGAGATCTAAAAATGACATTTCCAGAGATAAATTTTTCTTTGATATTCAAGAAGAGTGATCTTAAAATGAAAGTGACGTAAATTTTAGATAGAGATTATAAAGTATAAATAATAAATGCACCGGAACTTCGTGTACTTAGTACGTGCAGGTTTAACTGGTTACGAAATCCCCGCCAAAAGCAGAAAGAGAAGGTCTAGAATATCTCACGAAGTCTTTTTGCAATTTGGTTCCGATGCTCTTGAGCTTCCTCTAAAAACATGACGCTTTCTTAAAAGAAATATGAGAGATTGACATTAATTATTTCCTGTTATGTATGACTCAGCTCAGCTATATTTCATTGATGACCAGAAAAATACGAAAATGTAAATTAACGCCATTTCGGTGCAATACAATGGGCTGAAAAAGTTATTTCTTTCTACATTTAATGCAACAAAGGAATTCTTTCCGGAATTCAAGAAATAAAACAATTTGGACAAGGATTTTCCGAAGTTGTTTTTATGATTCAGCTCGATTTCATAACTGACCTGAAAAATACACAAATTTCAAAGATTTTTTATATCGAGGCAATGAAATAAGCCAAAGAAATGATCTTATTTTAAGTTTAATGTATAACGGAGAAGTTCTTTCTGGAGCTCACTGAACAAATGAGACAATTGAAGGATTTTCTGAAGATTTTAGCAGGAAGGAGACGAGGCTCTTAATTACGTTCTTGTAACTCTCAACAATCTCATTAACTTTCCAAAAGTTGAAGGAAACCGGACCTGTTTTTACCTCCAAGAGTGTCATGTAGTACGCCACTTATTAAACAGTATGGGAGGTTATAATCTCTAGACTTTTTGTTTGGTTTATAATTCCAGCCCCTTGTCTCCCAGTAGACAAGATTAATTTTTAGATTGCAGTTTGGTTTCTTCTCTCCATCTCAAATGTTGTCATCATAATTATATTAGGAAATTGTATCTTTGCAGTTCGGGGTCAAGGGTCCTTGAATGAACAATATCGTGCCACAAAACAATTTAGCTTAGTTTTCATTTTACTCCTGTTGTTTATTAGAATCATCTTGCGGGATGGATGACTCAAGTTAATTATGGGATTACGATGAAGGTTTATCAAAAACTGACAGAGAAAAAACATAAAACAAAATGAAAAGCAAACAATACGAACCAGGTCCCATCCTTTGAGTAATCTTCGCGAACCGTTCCCCATTGCCTCTCTGACAAAAAAGGCCCCCATTCTCTCCATGCCTGATCTGGGTCATTCTTGTCTTCTTCAAGCCGTTTGCTCTCCTCTGGTAGGCTCTTCCACTCTGAATCACTTGACTTAAGTCGCATTATCTCATTGCCAATTGAACCCATTCTTGAAAGCCGCGCGTTGAGGAGATTTTGGACAGACTCAAGGGAGGAGTAGCCATTTTTAAAATGGTCCCACAACTTGCGTAGAACAGGTCTCTTTGTCTCTTGCTTGAAAGTGTTTTCTTTATCTGGAAATCTCCAAAGGTCGCACATTGAAAGCGAGTGACGACGCTTGCGGAGTGCGTGCTTGTTTTGTGACTTTTCTTTAAATATTTCGCGATTGCCACTTTGCAGCGACCTTTTGCGGAGGAAGAACTGGTTAAAGTTATCCATGTCTGACTCAACACAGCTCTGCCTGAGACTAGTCTGGTGTCAAGTTAACCTCACTGATGCACGTTAATACTAGATTGATCTTCGCAATTTACTGCAATTATATAGCAATACAAATGACTTGTGTTGAAATATAAATCGATTATTTCATTTCCTTTACTTATATTCCAGGATAACGGTCGGGCGCTACTCGGCGTGCTGACCGTGTGGTGATTGGCATGAAACGTGACGCACGCGTGTGGTTCACATTGAAGGTGACTGAAGCATCAAGGCACCATAACGATATTTTATTCCCAACAAAGCTTTCGCGTACCCCACGCCTTATCAACTGAAATGTGAAATAAGCAGGTGTAATGATGGTTAATTCAAAATATTGTCCTTAATAAGTCCAATAAAAAAGGTAAAGGTAAAGTCTCTGTTACGAGCCTGAAGGCCCATTAACCCTAACCCATAACTCCAACAAGGTTCGAAAAACCTAGGGGTCAGGAAAAATCGCTGCCTTCTCAACACTTTAATTAGCGCATACTTAAAACCATTTTCTAAGAGCTATGGACAGAAAGCGGTTGGTGCTTTATGCATTAATGTTAGGGAAAAATGTCAAAAGTGCCACTGGATTTTTTTATCTAGACTACTGAAGAGGCAAGAGTAGGACACGTACCATGTTATTTGCCAACACCCAAGTTTCACCCGCCAAACTTAACAAACGTGACAAACGGGCCACTCAAACTGGATTAACGGAAACCGGAAGAAATGAAAACCTTAGTCATGATGTAGAATACACATGCTGATCATTGGCCTTCCTCACTATTAGCTACATTTCCGATCACAGACAACTTCTGTGAGCCTTAATCGTATCGATATCGTTTCGGTAAACTTAAATCTTAACGATTGATTTACTAACATGCCAGTAAAGTTCGCTGCAATCACTCAGCGGCCCAATTACAAAGCTACTTGACTGGATTCGCCAGACAAAAGCTTAATTTCTAATAATTGTAATATCCGTGTAATGTAATCAGGGGCACCGTACCCAACGAGAATAAACAATGCTAAACATAGCATTGTTAAACGTATTTTAGTATTTAGACGGTAGATATAGGCATATTTTTATCCCCTAAAAATTTTTCATCTGTTCGGATTTCCTACCTGAAAGTCTAGAAATCCGAAAAGTATAGGGATCAAAACTTACCTTTTCGAAAATTTCAGCCAGAAAAAAGGCTCCCGAAAATTCTAGGTGACCTTTTAGGGTAAAAATCCATTAAAAATGGGCAATTATACCAATTTTTAGATGTTCGAAAATCCTAGGACAGGCAGGCAAGCAAGAAATTTTACAACAAATGTTCCGAAAATTCTAGATCTCAAATCGTCTTCCGAACAGATATTTACCGAAAATTGACGTTGGGTGTCCCTGTGTAATGTCCTTAAATTAAACCTGGTCCACCAATTGCGTGAGTGTTATAAAGTTCTTTTCCCGAGGAATCGATTAATTGACATAATTCGTTGTTTTACTTAAGCTTAGAATTATTATCATTTGCCAATATCCGAATAGTGTTTCAGTTTGTTGGGCCAAATGAGACGACAATCTACTGGTTGTCGTGCCGTTGAAGCCGATTTCAGATCATTCCAATCTTGACTTCCAACAAAGTTATCTCGACAAAGAAGTTATATGCTCGACACAAAAGTTATGCTCCGTGTAATTCCCTCAAAACCACATATATTACATGCGTCTTTCCTGCGGGACAAATTTATTAAGCAAGGGAACCCCATGCATTGCGGACCAAAAAACAACGGAAGTCATGTGAGAGTTAACTTTTTGTTATCAAAGTCAAGGGAGAAAATTTCGTGAAATTTTTAAATTCAAGCGGCGCTTTAATGCCCAGTAGTTGTTTTGGAAAATTTTACAACCAGTGAATGCCAGCTAGAGATCTATTGACCCAATCAGAATGCCAACTGAAAACGCAATATCCGGGCCGGGGTCGAAAGTTAACTGATGAAACGTATTCCTATTACTGAATTTAAATGTAGCCATGTCACGTTCGAGTGACGTTCAGATAGATGTGTTTGCTCGCAGTAGCTTAATTTTTGTGTGTGCTAACAGTGTTCCACTGTCGCTAAGGCAGCTCCTCAGTTGTTCAATAACCAATTATTATTTATTATCAGTGGTTCAATTAAGCTGTATTTTACAATGTTTTATACTACTTCTGGTTTAGAGTTTTACCTTGCTGGCTGGTCGTCAGCATCGGCTAATTAGTGAATAAGAGCGTCAAGTACTCGTGAAATGCTCGCTGTCTTTGTGCAGTAAAGTCGTGCCTTCGGTTACTGAGTGGCTGGTACTCTGCGAAACATTTGTTTCTGTTTTTTTCCATTTTCCTGTAGTAATAGTCGTCGTCGTAGAAGTAGTCGTAGAAGCAGCAGTAGCAGTCGTCGTAATCGCACATAGTCGTAGTCGTTGTCGACGTCACAAGAAGTGGTTTTAGGAGGGTCATCATGTTGAATGACATTTTTTCTCCGTTTCCTAGTTAGTTTTTTTTTTTTGCGCCTTTTTCCTATCTTGGGTCCTGCGCTCTGTTAGTTTTGTCGCTACCCACTAAGTTTTATGTTTTATTCAAGGTCGAGGCGAGGGGTCTTAAGCTTTTCAGTGCTTCGGGACAGGTGCAGATTCAGATGCTCAATGTAAAGCAACTTTTAACGGATCCTTTTTTCGTTCCGCAAACCCCTTTACAGGGATAAGCGATTTCGGACTTAGAAGTCAACCTTTTTTATCACGCCTATGCAGAGAAATTTAATTATACAAAGGAAACACGTTTACCCCGGTTCATTTGAAATTGCCGCAAATCAGATTTCCGGTTCTTCTGGTGTTAGCGGACGAAAATTGTCGTGCAAGATTTTGCGGTCCAAAGATAAGGAAGTTCTTATTTTTTTCAATGAAGTGACATCAAAAACATAAGAAAATTCGTTACGTCGATTCTCGTTTCGCCGTTTTGCCGATTGCTAACAGCCCCGCTATTTCACATACCAAGTTTAAAAAAAAAGCACACACACTAACAAGGACTTGAAAAAATACGCTGTTCGCGTTTGAGCCTAGCCTTGTTCTCATTTTGTTACGGTAATGTAACTTATATAGCGCATTTTTCATGCCGAACATGATCAAATGTCCTTTACAATTTAATAAAATAAATAAAAATAAATAAAATTACAAGCAGATAAATGGTACGTTTGTACCACACGTGTATAGAGATACATGAAATAAGTAATAGACTTGAAAAAGGTACAATGCTCCCAAGAAAATAAGTAAGAGGCAGAATAAAGAATTTTATGTCTAAAGGAAAAAAGTCGATTCAAGGAAGCACAAATTTGATGATAAAAGAAAGGCAAACACAAAGAGAACAACATATAAAAACATCAAATCAACAAAACGACAGAACTGAACTGCAACCGTGAACTGGCCGGAGGCAAAGCAGTTGGCTGTGCAACCTCGAAGTGCAACCGAGCTCTTTTAAGAAAAACGCAATGACTACCAGTATTAAATTCAAAGAGTGCTCAGAACGGGTCTTGAACAAGGAATCTTCGGATCTACTGACAAACTCCCTAACCACTGTGCCGGTTTCTGTCCTGGCTCTCACGCCCGGGTGGGGGTGGGGAGACTCTCAGAAAAATTGGATGGGGGTGTGCGGCCCTCTTCCCGAAACCCTTACCCTGTTTCAGACCAACCTACCACATTTCAGGCCTGACCAAATATTTGATTCCCCTATTTCAGACCTATTCCAGCTGTTACACGGTTGGCTTAGTAATTTGAGAAGGGCTTTGTTGATGGTCTTATCGCCTAATGATGAGGTCGTGCATGTAGTGTCCATCGTTAGGCATACGTGAACCGTCCTAGTTTGACACTTCTACTCTAGCATTTGCTGCAACAAAAACAGTACGGATATTGACAGAAGAGCAAAGAATGCAATGAACCAATCAAATCCAAATCCATTTTACCGGTATTTAACTTGCCAAAACGCGAAGAAATGCGATCGCTTTTGAGTCTCGTTGGCAGTGAAAAACAAGTGGCCAGAGATCAGGCCTAGATACAGAAATCCGGATTTAGAATGCTTATCAAAAATCCGGATTTAGAATGATTTAGGGGGTGCAGGGATGGCGCAGTGGTAAGAGCACTCGCCTCCCACCAATGTGGCCCAGGTTCGATTCCTCGACTCGGCGTCATGTGTGTGTTGAGTTTGTTGGTTCTCTACTCTGCACCGAGAGGTTTTCTCCGGGTACTCCGGTTTCCCCTCTCCTCAAAAACCAACATTTGACTTGTTGTGTTAAAATTGTTAATTTCACTTTACAGTGCCCCCAATTAGTGCTCCAGCGCTAAATCCACTAGACACTTAAATAAAGTTCCTTTCCTTTCCGATAGCATAAAAACAAATTTGGGTGGTTCTAAGAAGCTTCTTGCACTGTTTCCAAGCGGTCTCTTGCCATTCACATACCACTGGTCAGTGGTTTAGCCCATACGTTAGTTATGTTTCCAGCATGCCTCGTTAGCATCACAGTAAGGCCTGAAAGCAGAGGAAGCTCAACATTTTGAACCATTTTGAAGGTGTTTGCATGCACTTTGACCACAGGTCACAAGATTCTCACATTTTATGCAAATTATCTGATTATTTCGAAAATTTTCTAATAAATTTCGAGATTTTTAGGGATAAAAGTGGGATTTATTTACATTGTTTGGAGAATTTCCGGATAGATTTTTAGGCCATTTTTCGGGATTTTATGTATCTGGGCGTACCAGAAATCACTTAACGTAGCACTATCAACACTTACACAGAATCTCTTCGTCTTTCTAAAAACAACTACTTTCTTGAGCATCCTTTTTACTATTAACACAATACTTGTGTGACTTCGTTTTCTCGATGTTACTGAAGCGATGGTGCCGCGATTTGGAGTGACAACGACCTTGTTCTTTGCGCGTGTTTGCATGGGGAATCTCTTCTTAAGCGGCAAGATGGATTCGGTCATCGTGTCTCGCATATTCGAGACAAAATTTTAGCTCGTGCAGAGCAAGTGCCTAAACACTAAGTAACAAAAATATGGCACAAGCAGCTTCACTTCAAAACATGTTGCCAGTTCCTTCGCCGGTATTCATGGGATGACAAACAATTTATCATTTCCCAATGTTAATCATTTTTCCTTTCATATGCTACGTGCCGGTAGGTATTGGTACAAAGTAAACGAGCATTTTCTGCAACACACAAATTCCTTTTTCAAACTTTTGTTATGGGCGACTTTTGTGGCGTTCATATTGAAATGCGAAAAGAAGAAAATAAGATATTACCGGAATCAGAAACACTCAGGGCAGTAACCAGGTTCGAAAAGTCTGGCTCTAACACTGATCACTTATGCTGCAGTTTTCTGAAGGTTAGGCGCTTTGTGTTTTGGGTGCTTTTGAACTGAAATTGCTAAATTCTACCATCCAAACTGTGAGAAATACGTTAAGTTAACGGATCAAGGGGGAGGGTTCAGGGGGTGCGCAATTTCCCCCCCCCCCCCCCCCCGAGTTGACCTGAGGCTTTCTAATACAACTGGTATACGCTATTCCTTTGTGGTGCACCCTCCCCTAAGAAAAATACTGGATCCGCCCCTGATTAGTTGTGATTAAGACATCGACTACGATCAGTTGTATTCATAGTTGGTGCAACAACAACTACAACAATATTCATTACAACACTTTACAAAAGGATTAGCTGGAACAGATCCCACCTAAAAATAGCATAGCTAAATAACTCGTAAAATTGCCGGTTACAAACACATGTTCACATGGAATAATGGTACCGAAAAAGAAAAATACATTAAAACTATTAATAGTACAATTTAGTAGTATCATTACATGTAGTATTAACTTTCGGACAAGTCACTGTTTTTCAGCGTTAATTCAGTCGTCATGCCTTGATTTATATCAGTAATTGAGAAAAAGAATCCACCGTCTTTTGCTGGCCCAAGACAAGAGCAACCTGTTTAAACGCGTTTACCATTTGCAGCAACAAATATCAGGCGGATGTCAACAGGCTTCAGTTGAGGCTAATGGTAACAAATGGGCGAAATGTGCACGGTGCTGAGCGTGATCCGAGTCACTTTTAACTTTGGCAGTTGAGTTGTCAACTATCCTTAGACATCACGACTTATACGAAGATCTCTCGGAGATAAAGGCAAGGTAACTAACCCTTTTGACAGTCTCGTTCTGTCTGTGTTGTTTGCCATTAATCAGTCGGGTAAGATTTTATCAAATCTGACCACAAGTGCAAACATTTATTCTGCTAGATCACTGCAGCTGATGCCAAATTCTTCACTAAAGGGCAATTTTCTGAGTCTCGCCTAACTCTGTTATATCCAGCTTTAATTGTCCTCTGAAGTCTTAACTGAACTGGGTTCACAAGTTCTAAGCTAGAAACAGATCAAGTCTGTCCTCTGTTTTTCGACTGCTGTCAGTTGAACTCCATCTTTTGCGTTTTCATGGGTTTCTTCAGGGGTACCCAATGTCAATATTCGGAAATTTCTCTTCGGAAGTCGATTTGAGATCTAGAATTTTCGGAACATTTGTTGTAAAATTTCTTGCTTGCCTGCCTCTCCTAGGATTTTCGAACACCTGAAAAATGGTATAATTGCCCAATTTTAACAGATTTTTACCCTAAAAAGGTCACCTAGAATTTTCGGGAGCCTTTTTCCTGGCTAAATTTTCGAAAAGGTAACTTTTGATCCCTGTAATTTTCGGATTACTAGACTTTCAGCTAGGAAATCCGAACAGATGAAACCGTGCATTTTTAGGGGATAAAAATATGCCTATAAGTACCGTTTAAATACTAAAATACGTTTAACAATGCTATGTCTAAGTGGTTTTGAACTATATTCTCGTTGGGTGCCCCTGGTTCTTGAATTTGCTAGTATTCGAGGCACATAATATCACTATCGGGCAATGCCCTGATTGTATTCAGCGTCAATTTGATTTACCCACATTTTGATTGTATACGCGCTTTTATAACAACCTTTTTTATAAGAACGTTCAAAAAAGAACATACCCTGGCTGAGAGTCAATGATCGAACAACGTCTTTATTTTGAGCCGGTCAACTCAAGGGGTTACGTTAACTCGCAACTCACTAGCACGATCTCTCCTTTTGCATTTGCAATCTCGTATTTCAGTCATAGGTAAAGAAAGTGATTTACTGTTGTTACGGCGGCGAAATTATAGAGAGTTCAAGATTTCGTATCGCGTTAACGTGAAACGTCGAACGGGAAACAGAATTCTACTGTTTGCCAAAAAGCGTGCGGAAAACTATCTTATTCTAACTTGTCTCTCTCTTATGAGAAGTTCCTCGATACCTGTAGCTAACAGGCAACTAATGAACTGGCATCAAACGAGTTTCTTCCACTTTTGACAAAATGCAAATTTTACTTAATCAGCGTTAGGCGTTTGCTGAACACGTGAAAGTGCTAAATCTCTCGATTTATAACTGCTGACACTCGTCATACCCGAGACAGGCGATATCTTGTTCTAGTCTATGATGACAAAGCAAACATCGTGTGAATTCTGGAGTCGATGAAACAACAAAAACGCCTTTGTTTTAAGTTAGGAATTGTCAGTAGTGTGTGAACTTGATATCACTGTGGCAGAGTATCGCTGACAAACTCGGTAACGTGTTGCTTGCAAACAATCGGGCGCTGTTCGATCTTTCTGTTTGTTCGATTTTAAAATGTTTGAAAATACCATTTTTTTTAATATGCCTCTAAGCTTCTCACTGGTGATATAAATGTTGAAGTGCCTAATGAAGTAAAGATTCCATGAAACGCGATCCTTTTTTAGAGGGTTTCTTGCTCAGACCGATCTGTAAAACCCTTCAACAAATTGATGGATTTTGTCAACGAACAACTAGCAAATTTAGACATGTTCTTAACGCGTTTAGTTTAAGGTTTCTCTTACTTAAGGTTTCAGTTACTTGAAACTGAAACGGTTTTTACTACAAATTTGAAATTTAGCCCGGCAACTCGGTGGGTCATCCTTGCACTCGTGGAGGTTTGCATTTCATGATGATAAATGCGCTACCGAAACGTGTGCAAATGATCTCCAGACCTCAGCCCCATTACTCCAAAGACGAAAAAAATTTGAATTTTACCGTGAAAGCCTCACAGTCAGTAGGGAGTTTAAGAAACCACGACGGCTATGGGGACGAAAACGTCACTTCAAAATATACGTTTCAGCTATTCTATTTATTTCGGGATTATTCAACCTTGTTTACATTATACAATATGTGCGAAGTGTCCTATAATTCGATTGGTACGGACGGATTTGAAGTAAAGGGAGAGCCTGAGACTGAAAGATCCATTGTAGTTTGTCCACGTTGTCGTCAAAACCTTAAATTTGTTCATTTCACGTAGTAGTTTTGACGAGTAGGGAAGAGAAATGTACAAAAATGCGTGCCGCACGTGCAGCACGATCATTTTGTTTCTTTTAACCAATAATATTACTGCTTTTTAGCGTTGTCGTTGCCGTAGCCGTCGTCGTTTCTTTAACTCCCTAATATTGACCACTGACGCACCGAACGTAGCATGTTCAAAGCTTTTCTATCTCGTGCAGACACCAGACAACCGATTTCCCATTGCCCTAGCCTGTTCCAGGCTCTCAGATAGTAGAGAAAACGAAAAGAACTGCGTGTGAAAAGCGAGTAGGGGCTTGGGTCGAGGCTACCATTGCCCTCTTTCACATTCCGGCTCGCGACATCTACGCTGATTGATATGCCCCCTGAAACGCGTGTTGAAAATTGTCAGTGAAATTAGAAAAAAAAAACAACTGTCAGGAGCATGATAAAATAAAAGTGACGAGTACTTCAGTTTATCTGTACACAAAAATTTGGTTTTATCAACGGAGTTGATAATGTAAATTGGCCACCGTACAGAGATTCTAAAAGCTGACGTTTCGAGCGAGGGCTAACGCTCGAAACGTCAGCTTTTAGAATCTCTGTACGGTGGCCAATTTACATTATCAACTCCGTTGATAAAACCAAATTTTTGTATACTACTTCCCCACCGACGCAGCACCACAGTTTCTTTAGAAACTACCCCTTCATTTATCTGTACACAGGTTTGCAAGTAAACTTTCTGGGCCGCCCTCCTTAGGGGCTGATGATAGCGATTAAATTAACAATTTTATAACACTGTGTAGCCAATTAGCATGAGGCAGACCAGTTTGCTCTTTATAAGCACAACCGGTCGTGAAGTTTGAGCCCCACAGAATAATTGCAGCTAATGGTTAGAGCATGACAGGAAACTGGGAACGCCGCGGTTGATCCCTCGGCCGCCACACGACCTCGTTTAACTTCACGCGACTTGCGTACACGTGCACTCTATGAGTAAAGTCGAATGCGAACATGCAGGCATAAGTTTAGTTTAAGTTTAAATGATACTTTGTCGTGCTAATACGAGTTAAAAAAAAATACGGAAGATACAAAAAGTGCATGACTGGAAAATAATTGGGGAAAACTAAATTCCCATACAAAGAATATTCTCCAATATTAAACATTCTAAAAATTAAGAAATAAAGTTTAATTGCGGGCCAAAACTAGCCTAATTAAATTGCATACCAAAATTGACACTAAAAATTATGAAATAAAATTTAAATACGCCCCAAGGTTAATCGAATTAAATTACATACTTGTCACTCACGAGTTACATCTGATTTAAAATTGACACAAATGATCTTATCATGAAAGGATTTAAAACTGCTTAATGAAGGTGCATGCATAATGTTCAATGGAATACTATTCCAGTCTGTTATGTAGAAATTAAAAAATGAAAATTTAAAATAATTTGTACCGTGTCTTCTTAAGTCTTATCTTAAAAGTATGCTTTCCTCCGCGTTTTCGCATTTCTCGGAGTACGATGAGGATAGAGTTCGTATAGACTTGCTCATTGGTCGTGTGAACAGCACGTGCTAAGATGAGTGTCGCTCTAAAACCCGGATGTTTATAAATTCTGGTTTTCGGCCGAGACTTGAACTCTCTGGGGAAGTTTCACTACAATATCAAAGGAAATCCACTGTAATGCTATCCCTGACTTTCACTTGAATAACCCGATCAAGGGTCAAATAAATTCGCCACTCAAGGTAATTTCAAAACAGTGGAGAAACGAACAGAGAAAATATACACTCATTTCAATTCTTTCTGTAGTGATTTATTTTAGTCGGTGATTTTATTTGAGGAGCCATTCATTTTTCGTGGGATGGGCCGAGAAAAGAAAAGCCGGGCTCAGGATAAGTGGTCGGAGTCAGTTTTCCCCGGCCTCTTTTAGGACCTGAAAACCATCTAGAGTATTTTTGGATAACCCCCCGGCAAACTAAGTGACTGGTGATGCTGCAAATGTCATCAATTGTAAAGTTTTCGCATGATTACAAAGATAGCTAAAGCTAGAAATCTGTTTGGGCTTGAAAAGCAGTAGAATATCGATAAAATAAATGATAAGATAATATGCCAGTTGATTGGCTTTTCTTCACAGCTAACCCTTGGAGTATTTCATCGTCATAAACGTTTCTGCAAATGTTAATTCCAGGAACTTTAAAGAATATTATTTAGATTTCATGTTTGAAACATCCGCGGTGCTGATCCCTTTATTTTCGGGATAAAAATCCCGCGTTAAAAATTACGCTTCGTCATGTTCACAGAATTTCTACTTTGACTGAAGTAACAAACATTTAGTCTCACATGACTTCCGTTGTTTTTTAGTCATGCATGGGTTCAGCAGGAAAGACGCATGTTTAATTGTTATATCATCGGTGGTTTTGAGGGAATTACACGGAGCATAGAAAACTAAATTTCATTTTTTGTGGAAACAAGGTTGAAGTGATCTGAAATCGGTTTCAGCAGCACGACAACCAATAGATTTCGGTCTCACTTGGCCCAACAAAATAAACCGGCGCCATTCGACCATTGCGAAATAAAAATGCTACGCAACAAATCATGGTAATTATCGATTCCGCGGGAAAAGAAGAACTTTAAAATACTCACGTACATTGTAGTTTTAAGGAAATTACACGGATAATTTTTATTACTGCAAATTTAGCTTTTGTCTGCCGAATGCAATGAAAAAGTTTCATAGATGAGCAATGGCGAGATTGCAATGAAATCCTGGCATGTTCAAGTACAAATCAATCATGAAGTTTCTTGAGGTTCGCGGAAGTTGTCTGTGATTGGAAATGCAGCTGATAGCAAGAAACAACCCGGTGCATTTTGGTTTCCAATGGTCCGCCTTGTATTCTTCATCATGACAAAGGTTTTCGTTTCTTCCAGTTTCCGTTAATCCAATTTGAGTTGCCCGGTTGTCACGTTTATCAAGTTTGACGAGTGATCTCGTGTAAGATACATGGGTGTTGGCAAATAGCATGATACGTGCTCTACTCTTGATTCATCAGAAGTACCCACGGGATCCGCTCCGCAGAATATCCGCTCTGCAGACTTGAGTCGACCTGGCTGGGAATCTTAGGTCAGGCTAGAGTCTTCCTTGGTTATCGACGGATAGATAGCTGGCAAATTTTTTTGTGTGCACTAATAGCTTACATATCGGTTTTGGAGATCAATTCTGGCTGGAGAATACTTTAAAATGAAATTACTGTTAGAAGCGTGCAAAAAAAAACTTTGTTTTGGAAAAAATGCTTTCAATTTAAAAACAGGCAGTTTTGGTTATTTATTAAAGTTTTCTTTGTCAGCAAACAATAGTTGTCTGTTCTGCTGTCATTTAGAGTGAATTTGTACTTTACCTTCAAAGCCCCCTTTTCCCTCCGGCAATTTTAATTTAATAAATTACTCAATTTAATTAAAATTGATTTATAATGATACGAAACAAAGTTACTCTTACTATTCCTGGCTGGCAAAACAGTGCGATGAGAACTTGCTGGGAAAACCAGTTTTTCATGAGTTGTGCTGGCTGGGAAAAAGCATCCTCTAAACGGATCTTCTCATAGATATTTAGTGCTAGCTGGCTGTGAAGAGCGTGTATTATTTTCCCACGGTAGTTCATTATTAACTATAAACCTCTTATTAGATGTCAATTAATCGTTGCAAGCAACGACAAGTCAATATTGAAATTTCTCTCGTTGGGTACTTCTGAATATTGAAATTTCTCTCGTTGGGTACTTCTGATTCATCGGTGGTCTAGATAGAAAATCCACTTTTGACCTTTTTTCCCTAAAATTGAAGCATTAAGCAACAGCCCCTCTCTGCCCAAAGATCACAGCAAATGGGTTTGAGTATGCGCTAATTAGAATTGTTGAGATGTGGCAGAGATTTTTCCTGACCCCAGGTAATAGGTTTTTTCGAACCTTCTTGGAGTTCAGTATTAAGGCCAATATTTTGAATAATATACCTACTTATTTCGCATTTCAGCTGATAAAGCGTGGTGTACACGTGAGCTTTGGTCAGAATAAAATATCGGTATCGTGCTTTGATGCGTCATTCACATTCAGTGTGAACGTACACGTGCATCGCGTTTCATGCCAATCCCCACACGTTCAGCACGCCGTGTAGCGCCCGACCGTTATCCTGGAATATAAGACTTAATAGACTTATATTTCAACGCACGTCATTTTGTATCGCTCTATTATTGTAGTAAGTTGCGAAGATCAAACTAGTATCAACAAGCTCCAGAGAGGTTAATTTGACACCAGACTAGTCTTAGGCAGAGCTGTGTTGAGTAAGACATGAATAATTTTAACCATTTCTTCCATCGCAAAAAAAGGTCTCTGCAAAGTGACAATAGAGAAATCTCTAAGGAAAAGATACAAAACAAGCACGCACTCAAGAGACGTCACTCGCTTTCAATGTCCGACCTTTCAAGACTTCCCGGTAAAGAAAACGTTTTCAGGCAAGAGACGAAGAGACCTGTTCTACGCAAGTTGTGGGACCATTTTAAAAATGGCTACTCTTCCTTTGAGTCTGTCCAAAATCGCCTCAACGCCCGACGTACAAAAATGGGTTTAGTTGGCAATGAGGAAAATCACCCTGAGATAATGCGACTTGAGTCAGGTGATTCAGAGTGGAAGAGCCTACCAGAGGAGAGCAAACGGCTTGAAGAAGACAAGAATGACCCAGATCAGGCATGGAGAGAATGGGGGCCTTTTTTGTCAGAGAGGCAATGGGGAACGGTCCGAGAGGATTACTCAAAGGATGGGGCCTGGTTGGTATTGTTTACGTTTCTTTTTTTTTGTTTTTTTGTTCTTTTTGTCTCAGTTTATAGTAATCCCATAGCCAAATTGAGTCATCCTCCTTGCAAGACAAATATTCCTAAATGATTCTTCTTTTTACCAGAGTTGCTGTCTGCTTTTATAGACTGGATATCGGGCGAAAAAACAAAGCTGATGCAATTGTTTTGTGACATACATGAATTTATACATTTTTTTTTATTTGGTGTCTTATACATTGTACATTGACATCCACCCAAATACACTTAATATTTTCAACAGTCATGCAACTTTAAGTTCCTTATTTCAAAGCAATCAAAAATGTTCTTTGCAATTATTTTCTGTAGCTGTCATTTTTAGTTTAAGGGTCGAAAAGTGTCAAAAATTTAATTTATGTCGGCATTTTCACTATGAGAATTTAAAACTGATTTTATAAGCATTCAAAAAATGAGCTTCCTTTTTCATGATCAAAAAAGGACAAGGAGCTATAAAGTGTTTCTCATCTTCCGTTTCCTTTTTGCATAGTGTAAAGAGCAGATTCGTTCTTCGGGTTTCCTACGTGGTCTTGCATAACGCCCTGTTTTTTTTTGCGACATGTGGTGTTCTGTCACAGATGGACCCTTGACCCCGGACTGCAAAATCCATTTTCAAATACTAATATGATAACAATTGAGATGGAGAGATGAAAGCATATTACAATATGAAAAAGAATTTTATAAACCAAGCAAAGAGCCAAGAAATTATAATGTTCAGTTCTGTCTTAGGTTTCGAATACGCATTTCCTTCAATTTTTGAAAATTTCAAGTTCCAGGGCCCCGAAAAGCCATCTGTGAAATTGCCAACCGCTTGTTTTGGAAAGCCGGTCTTTTAACACGTTTACAAGGTAACAAAAAGAAAAATAACTGTGAAGTTTGACGAATTAAATACTCTCCGTGAACTGTGACACCCGAAAATGGCCCGTAAAGTTTCGGGACTTTCGAGAAACCGCCCCCAGGAGCGAGTTCTATTCAGGAAAAAGCAATTAATATACAAAGCCCCATCCAAATCTTATCACCGAAAAAAAAAACACCTTTGAAAAATCCTTGAATTCTCTCATTTCGTAACTACAGAGATAACTCCTCCGTTACATTGATGTAGAAAGAAATAACTTTTTTTCGACCCATTTTGTTGCACCGAAATGACATTTATTTTCGTTGGCGTATTTTATGAAATCGAGCTGAATCATCTATAACGGAAAATAATATAATCCTCTCATGTTTCTAAAGGGCAGCGGAACCATTTTGAAACAAAATTCGTTCGATATCATTCTAGACTTTTTCTCTCTGCTTTTGGAGGGTTCTTTCGATGTATTTATTTATACTCTATGATCTCTTTCTAAAATTTATGCCAATTTGGTTTTAAGGTCACTCTTTGTTAATATCGGAGAAAAAAGTTATTCCTTCAAATGCTTTTCAGATCTTCTCAGCTATAAGTTATGTAACCTTCTCACAATCAAAAAATTCCAAGATCCCAAATCATATGCTAGTCCGACAGAAAAGTTAAAAGTTAAACGGCATCCGCTTCAGTTTAACTTTTTTTGTCGCTTTTTCGTTTTAAGATTACTCTTCGTTACTATCGAAGAAAAGGGGTTACCTCTTGAAATGTCTTCTCAGCAGTAAAAAGTTATGTAACTTAGCCCACAATCAATCACATGATAGCCCGACAAGACAGAAAGACTCCGTTGATCAGTTCATCTGCCACAAAGATGACACTGAAATGTCCAAACTCAATAGGCTTCATTTGCTACCAATTTTCTTGTCACATTACAGAGGTGTTTAGACTTAAAAAACTGACGATTTTCGCGTACGTTTAACTCTGTATAGAATTCTCGTCTCTTTCATTTGACCATTTCGGTGGATTGCAAAGCGCTTTAGCAATGTTATGACTCCATTATTTGATTTTCAGCTGGGAGTATTTTCCTCATGACCAGGCAAGATCACGTGCTTATCGCTGGGGAGAGGATGGTTTGCTAGGAATCACGGACAGGGAATGTCGTCTGTGCTTTTGTTTGGCTTTGTGGAATGAAAATGACCCCATTCTGAAAGAAAGGCTCTTCGGACTCACTGGAACCGAGGGTAAGTCCTCCTAGCTATTACAAGACGCTATGACAAGGATTGAACAAGGTGTATTTCCAGTTTAAGTGATCGTTTATCTTATCTTTTTTTAATTTATGCACCCGTGACATTACTGGTCACGTAGGAAATTAATTGGCTACCTTAATAATTCATGGCGAGAGAACGCTTTCAAAATATTATAGATGTTCTCGGTGAACAAACGCCGACTTATAAGAGAGAGATGAGAGTGGCAGGTTTTAAGTCATCGGCTTTTGCTGTTGTTGACAGCTTCAGCGGCTTAATGAACTGAACATTGATCAATAATCCGCCAAATTTTACCATCCATCATCAACTTTTTTATTTCTTTGTTTACCAAATTGCACCACAAATATACAGCAATCTTTTGGGGGATTTTTTCCCAAGTCTCGCGAAGTTCTTAAATATTTTGTCTTTTAATATCACTGAATAACTAACCATCTCAACTCGGCAAACTTGTACCAAGTAACGTATTTTTTGTGATGCTTGAAGTATAGCAAAACAAAGGAAAATAAAATTTAACAACTTTTGTGTTTCTGTCGCGGTTTGATTTGGCTTAAAAACCACCCATAACTTTCTCAACCACTGAGAAGCACAATGAAAACCCTTCTTGCCGGACTCGCAAGCCGGGTTTCTTCCCGCGCTTCAAGGAAGTATTTTGTAATTCCTTCGAAAGCTTGATTGATCTATGGTTGTTTATCTCACTGTTTGCGCCTGCTGTGATTGGTCAGAGCACTCGCAATTTTTGACACTCTTCATCAAGTACTCTTTTTCTTTTTTACCCAAAATGCAACAGGTAACCATGGGGAGGATGTAAAGGAATGCTACTACTATCTGGATTCAACTCCGACTCATTCTTACATGAAAGGTTTATACAAATACCCACAGCGGGAATATCCTTACGTTAAACTGGTCACAGAGAATAAAGAAAGAACTAAACAAGACAGAGAATTTGAATTGACCGACACCGGTAAGACACAACGTATTTTTTCTTTTCCAAGAAGTTTATAAGGAGTATCGTCTCATACAAAAAAGCATCAGCAGAGGGCGAGCAAAAGAGGCTCTGCAGAAATCGTGCCAAGTCTTTTAAGTCACCGCAGCCCAAGTTTCTGGAGTAGTCACTCCGGTCAAACCGGTTTAGACAGCGCACACATCGTGTTTTTGACGAGGCGAAGTTCAAAATCGAGACTTCAGTACGAAAATCAATATGGCGAAGACAATATATCTTCAAACAACGGCTTGCGCACACTCAACAAAGAGTTTACACGATTTCTGCAGAGTCCTTTCTTTCTCGTCGAGTTAAGTAAGGCTCTTCTGGCAGGGTGACTTCGTATAAGCCTCAACTGAACAACACAGAATTCCCTACTTCGCTCAGACGGTGGGCTAGCGCTCGAATCGCCAACCGTTTCATCTTCTCGCGGTGGAAATATGGCATGTATCAACTCGTTTGATGAAAACAATTTTTTTGTGTTTTACTCAGTTTCCCACCAATACAGCACCTCAATTTCTCTAGAAACTAACCACTTCGGATCCTCAGACAAAAGTTCGTCCAACTGAGCCATCCCAGCTAATTTTACTGAATACTCGCTTAACGTTGCTAGAAGTTGACAACAACTTCATCCAAATTCTTGGACCTTTGTTTTTGTAGAATCTATTTAATGTGTTTACTGTTTACTTAGGAGTGTTTGAAGACGGACGCTATTGGAACGTTTTTGCTGAATACGCTAAGAACACAACCGATGAAATCCTTGTTAAAATTACCGTTGAAAACCGCGGACCTGAAGAAGCTCGGTTGCATGTGCTACCAACACTGTGGTTCCGAAACACATGGAGCTGGGGTTGTGATCACGTGAGCTGCTCATCCATGACTGATTCCAAGTCCAAAGTATGCAAGAGGAAGCCAATTATGGTGCAAACAGCTCCCAAACAAGTGGAATGCTCTCATGACAGTTTAGGAAAATACACATTTTCCGTAAGTGCGGATCCTGACGGCCTAATACCAGAGCTGATCTTCACAGAAAATGAAACTAACTCCAAGGTAATTTGAATCCACCTGTATTGTTACACCTCTTTTATTACATTATTTTATGAGGTCTCCAGAGTGAAAATAGTTGCCTGAGAGTAATAAAAAATATAGGCTCGGTGCGCCTCTGTTTCGCCTTCGCCTTCGCCTTCACCTTCGCTTCGTTCACACAAGCTCAAGAAAATTCCTGAGGCAAGCCCAAGGCGTGCGAAAGGGAAAATTTCTGCCTCTGGGGCTTGCAAACTTCAGCTTTGTTGATTTCTCATTTCCCTCCACAGAAACTCTTCAAATCATCAACGTCATCGCATTTCACTAAAGACGCCTTCCATCGATATATTATCGAGAACGAGATCGAGGCTGTCAATCCAAGTAAGGAAGGCACAAAGATGGCAGCGCGTTATGTTCTTACTGTCCCACCAGGGGGACAGCAAGTCATTCGATGTCATCTTACAGCTCACAAAGATCAAATGGTTCCGCCAACCTCTACCGCGGTGTTTGATGATATCGTGTCCCAGAGAAAGCACGAAGCCGACGAGTTTTACAATACCATTATACCAGGTAAGATTCACTGGCCACAGATCTCTAAAGGATGCATCATGAAGGCGTAAAAGCGGTAAGAAAAGGAGCAACGGAAAATTAAGAATACATCTGTTTTGCAGTTTTGCCATTGCAACTTTTGATATTGAGAGAAGATTAGATTGAAACAAATAAGAGACTCGCTTTTTTATCATTGCTCTGTGCAACTGATATGACGAAGTGATTTGTACAACTATATACAATGACAACCAGGAAAGTGACTCATTGAAAATTTTATGCATGATAGAGACCGAGTGGTTATTTATTAAGTAACACTTGAATTATATCCTATACTTATAGAAATACGAATGAGACCTGATTGTAGCCTTCCTTCTAATGAGTTTTAAGTAAATTATACAACTTGAGTTAATTCTTTTGTCAACAGGTGCCCTCTCAGATGAGGAAATGGAAGTCTCGCGCCAGGCCTACGCGGGATTACTGTGGAGCAAGCAATTTTACTATTACGTCATTGACGAGTGGCTGAAAGGTGATCCCAGTATGCCTTGCCCACCTACCAATCGACTAAAGGGGAGGAACTCAGAATGG
>NC_090879.1:7564116-7574116 GCF_036669935.1 Montipora foliosa
TAACTAAAAATAGAGTTCACTTCTCGGAGGATTAGTTTGGTACACCATTATGGCCATGGCCGCCATTCCTTTGTTTTGGAACACCAACATGGCCGCCGTGACGTCATGTGAAAACGCTCCGTAGAGGCTCCCCTTGATGAGCTCCTGTCAACGGTGACTCGGGGATAATCGGAAAAATCCGAAGTTAAACCAAGGGTCTTCTGAATACTAGTCGGTATGCCCTACCACTGACCTTTGGGAGAATAGGCTTTTGAAGAGATGACTTTTGATCGTGACTAAGGGATACTCGGGAGACTTTCAAGCGGATTTCATCTGTAGTCTGCTAACAGTTTGTTTATGATAACGTTTGGTTAATTTTCGGAAATTTTCCTTCGCTTTATACTTACAGTCACCAAACAGGTTGGACGGCACTGGTAGCTTCTCTGCTGGATAAAATTGCAGTCGCCAGAAAGAGGAATCCATTGGATGGAGAAAGACGGATCGAAAACACTAAAGAGTTTCAATGAGTCAGAGATATTTCCTCCGCAGTAACAGTTTAAATCCTGGCAGACTCATTCATCGCAAATTATGGTCTTCGAAAGTAAAGACCATTAAATGGCATCTTCTGTTAAATAGTATTTAAGTGTTGCCTTTGTTGTTGTTTTTTTTCCGTTCGCACAGCAACAATGCGCGCGCACCTAATGGAGCAAGAAATTCCGCAGACATGATCCTGCGATACAAAAAAAAACAAATTGATGTAAACTACACTCCTATGCCCGTTTCAAACGTCGAACTTTACATGTGCCAAGTCTAATGCAAATGAGAAAAAAAACTATTGTTTTCGCTCATTTGCATTAGCTTCGGCACATGTAAAGTTCGACGTTTGAAACTGGTCTATACACCGAGAGAAGGACGCCGTTAAAAGCTATAATACTGATTGCATGTGAAACCACAAGCTAGACTTGTGACAGGTTTTTTCGGTACCATCATACAGCGTCATTCTATGGTCTATAAGAGTAATTTGAACTTGCCGTCTCAGGGTTTTGAAATCCATTAATACAGATAATAGACATTGTTAATATTTATTCCTCGAAAGAGATTTATTTGATCCACTGCGGATTTACTTCATGCCTTTTACTTTTAAAGGAATGCGTAAGCTTTTCGTTGAGAATTTGCTTAGAAACATTGACGATTCACTGCCAAATAGACAAGGGGATTGTTGAAGCTGTCAGAGTGGAAGTTAGATAGGAATCGGCATATAAGTTAATAAGGTGTCAACCATTTCACAGGCGTATCTAGTCTTTTGTAAGAGGGGCAGCGGGGGAAAACGAAAATTTTTTCAGTGATATTTACCAAATGTAAAAATGTCAATACAAAAGCTTATCTATGCAATTGCATATATCACATGTGATTATACAAAGTCAACAGGGCAAATAATATTTATCTGGGGTATCAGGAGCAGTATACACCCTAGCTTTTGAGAGAAGAGACTTTGGGATGGGAGGCAAGAAGCTAACACAACCCATACGGACTTACTTATCGCCATTGGACGTCATTGTGCATAAGTTTGCTTTAAAATGTAACTAGTACAGTACAGGAGACAGAGTTTATTAAAAGCGTGTGTGATCTGTGGTGTTGACAATGTCCTTTGCTTCAAATTTGATAATGCAACTACTGATGTTAGATGACGTAATGTGCCCATGTACACTGCTACGGTGCTTATATGCACACTTCAGTATGTAGAGCAAATCGTACGAACGCGAGTACATTTCGTGATATGTGGGCACAAGTGATGTTTTGAAAACATAATAACAACAAAACAACTCTTTTTTCTTGCTGCTGCGTTGACTACTTCAGTTATTTCTGCAGGCGGAGGTCATACACTTGATCCTTTTGCTTTTTGGTTATGTTATGCATTTGGAAATGATTATAGCAAACCAGGCATTGCCTAATGTAGCTGGAGAATACTTAGAGAGAAAATAAACGCGAATTAAACCAGTGTACATTCCCACTTTGCGGCGAACAGTACAAAGAGACAAGCAGCACACACGATTCTTAGAAGCTCCCCGAGCAAATCCAAAAATTCCAGGCAATTCAATTAAACAACCGTAGCTACAATTTTTATCGGTTAACACCATCATTACAATCTTAACAAAACTAATATCAATTTAACTTAGCCGTATATAGATGGCCTTATAAGGAAATGCTAAGTCCTAAACCTCGCGGTACATAGGGAAGATGCAAAAGGTTCAGTTTAATGTATACACAGAAATGTTTTACTCGAACTTCATTGAACTTAATTTGACATACTAAATTTTGGCTTTACAAAATAGCTTATCAGCTGGCAAATGAGATATGTGTTTACCCATCAGGGACATTCGTGTTAAACTCCAGCGTCCTGGTGCCGGTTGCTCGAAGCATGGTTAGCGCTAACCGTTGGTTAAGAGGTGTCAAAACCTACAGGTTTCGATGGTATTTAACGCTGGTTAGTGCTAGTCACGCTTCGAGCAACCCAGACCAGTTGATCAAAAGTAATTAACACTAGTCCATGATTAAATATCAAACCAAGGTTTGGAATTTGCTCGCCAAAAGAAAGCCTTTAACAATCTAATTTTATGCTTAATTATAACCATTACAATTTTTTCAAATTTGATTGGTGCATTAACTGCTTTATATTTCACTAATTATTGTGTAGGGTTGTAATCGGACAGTTGGCAGTCGTGTCAGCCAATTTGGTCTATAATCATACGCGTGATTAAACAAATCGGTTTCCCGCTACGCGGTCGTTCGATTTTGTTAATCACTCGTATGATTACAGACTAAACTGGACTCAACTCAGTCCTATTACCATTATTAATTAAGGACAAGAAAACAGTCTAACTCAAAATATTGCGGAAACAATTTTCATATTGGTAAATAAACTGAAAAAAATCGGCCTGATTTTCCGCGCTAATCCAGGATTAGCTGAATCCAGCTTTGAACAACTGGGCACAGTTTTTAAAAACTAAGACACATTAATTTAACCTGCCTCTCACTTTTCAAATACGAATACTTCTATCTCACTAGCAGTAAATGTGTAATTTCCAGCCAAAAAGGTGCTTGCGTTTTGGCCTTCAGGGCACTTATAACAATTGTTTGGGCTGGCTTGATTAGTATTCGACTGATTCGAATTGTTGTTGATTAAAAGGTCGTAATACGAGTTAGGTGTGTTGCTGCCAAAAATAGGACCACAGCCGCTAATACAGTAAATTGCTAAGCCCTCTTTTCCTGGGATCAGAGGCAGCTTTGTCGGTCTCAATCCACTTGGGTTAACCAAACTGAACAGGAAGGAATTAGGATCTCTCTTGTAAATACCAGAGGCTGCTGCTGACAAAGAAAAAAGAAAGAATCACTTGTCTGTCGAAAAAGACATTTAAAAAACGGGGAGAGAGAGAGAGGGGCGAAAGGGGGGTCACCCAAACCACGGACTCGACTCCTGTGCTCAGGAGAACTCAAATTTTTATCCCGGAGTAATCCATTGATAAATCATGTCTTCAAGAGACCCTTTTTATTTGATCTAAGAAAAATACATATGAAATTGGAATCAGTGTTTTGAAGGCCGGACTCCAAGCACCAGTTCAAGCAATGCTGCGTTGACCAACTTGGAAACGTTGGTCAAAGCGAGCAAACTTCATTACGTCGCGGTGACTCAGTTGGTTGAGCATCGGGCTGTCACATGGGAGGTCGTGAGTTCAACTCCGGCCGGGCCAATACTCAGGGTCTTTAAATAACTGAGGAGAAAGTGCTGCCTTTGTAACTACATCTGCAAATGGTTAGACTTTCAAGTCTTCTCGGATAAGGACTATAAGCCGGAGGTTCCCGTCTTATAACCCTTGGGTATAAATTCTGTGGGACGTTAAAGAACCCACACACTATTTGAGAAGAGTAGGGCATGGAGTTCCCGGTGTTGTGGTCTGATCTATGGATATAGGGGTTAGGTGTCAATTGGCACGAAAGTTCTGTTCCTCTCCCCTGCCACTCTATGAATTGTAGCGAATAAATTAAACTAAACTAAACGGATGTGACACTCGTAAACTAAACTACGGGTGTCACATCCAAAGCGATATCTCTTTTCTACTTTATAGAGTTGATGGTTTTGGAAACCGACCTCCAGAGCGCAGTCACCTTTTGCTTTTAAGATATCCCCACTTTAAGCAGCAACATTGCGGGATGAAATTTGAGAACAGGGCAAGGCTCAAAGACGAGTGGTGTAGTTTTGAAAGCCTTGTTAGTGACGCAATTTCAAAACTTTGAATAACAAAAGTGAACAGTAAAATACGACGTTTCGACCAGTCTTAGGTCACTATCAAGTAAATGTTATGAATAAAAGATATTATGTTGACATACGAGTAGAGAGCATGTTATTGCTAAGTCATGGCCCAGTTAGGTTCGGTTACCAGTTGGGTTGGATCGTTAAATCGTGAGGTTGCTTTGGCGCATGCGTACAGAGATGAAGAGCTCGAGGCTACCTTGTTAAAACACGTATTTCGCAGTTCTCGATCTCAGTGAAAGTGCCCTTAACCAGTTTCAGCAAATCTGAGAGAATGTCTTACGAGAAGGATTACCCCTTCTCCAATGTTTCACGTAACTGCGATGTAACAGTTATGGTAAAACATTAATAACTGCTTAACAGATGTATCGTTTTCAAGCAAGCAGCCGTGTACAATACTCCGTCAGTGTTGCTGTTGGATCAAACTGGCTTGATCTGACTGCCGTAATTACAAATGGAGAGACTACGTATTTTGAGCAAGAGCCGATACAACGTAGATTTGATTTAGTAATGTACTATATTTCGGCTGGCCAAACTAGCCGGCTTCAGGTACAATGAGAGTTTACATTGGATTGCTTTATTCATTTGAAATATACACTTCTATTCTTCACGCCAACTTCTTTTCCGTTCACTTGTAGGAAAGGACACAAATCGTTGCTTATTTTCTTCCGAGTGGTTGTATCAAGCATAATAAAAACATAAACAAACGAGCGCAAAGCATTCCGTTTGACAGAAAGTCTTTAAAGCGAGAAGAAATGCCCTGGGAACGAGGTTGTGCGGATTCATAGCCACCTCCACAATTGGAGAATTTTCATGGGGCTCTGAATTGGCTCCAAAGTATTTATTTTACCTTTGCAGAGAGTTGTAATGTCTTAGACTGATAATCGGGTTTCCTCACCCAACGCGGCCCGAGTAAACACAGCGAGTCAAATACAAAACAGACATCGATAAGGTACTTTTATTGTCTTCGATTGTTCGTTCTTGTAAAATGGGCTGTACGTTTGTTTGTTTGTTTTTTAATAACAATATGAAAAGGAAATACTATTATTTTGTTCGATACTGTACAATTTGTGGCAAATGAGTTGTTCATAAAGACTCTGCTACAACAAAAGGCACCACAAGCTCAGTGTGAGGAAATATAAGGATTTGTATGGGAAGACAAGACCTGAGACCTGAGCAGATAATTTTACGAAAAATTCTTACTTGAAAAGCCTAACCTTATTGCCATTGTGGGTCACCTCCTTCCTGTGAGGTTTTTTCTCACGTGCGACGCGAATTGAGCCATTGTCAGTTCTTCGGTTGTCAACGGTCATAAGGCCCTCTCCATTTTTTTCTCCATTTAGCGTCTTTCGACCGACCCAAATTTTTGGCATTTTGAAAAAATATATATATATATAGGTAACGACGTTTTTAAACCATTTTTATGTCGCATAGGAGTCTCGATGGTTATCCTTTTTCCCACGCTGTCTTAATTTTGCAACAACATCCACCAACTTTTCCGCCATATTGATTTTGGGTTTACGTCTTGCTGTTTTCTTGGCTTCCCCAGCTATGATGCTGGGGTACCAGGCCTCCGATTCTGAAACTGCTTATGATTTTTTTTTACGTTTTTTTTTTTTCAATCCGACCGACCGACCCAATATCAGGAAACGCATTCGACGGTAAACGAAAAGAAAAAGGAGTGTGGCCTAATAAAATACCAAGGCTGAACATTGAAATCTCACGAGCCCAACAATTGGAGTCAAATTTTCCTGGTTAAAATGTTCCCAAGGTCACAAATCCACTGTAGAATTCAAGGGCAAAGATTTCTCTTTCATTTCAATCAGCTAGCCGCGCAATTGAAGCCCTGCCAGCGACGTCAGGGGGCTGTTAGCGTCCCAAACGAAACGATTAAACAATGAAAATCATCCTCATGAACTTTGAAGATGACACGGCGACCGTTGAGTTCGGCTAGAACTAAGGCGAGACTAATGAAACACAACTATATTTTGAACTTCGACGAGAATAACAGCATTCCTCTTATACACACGATCGACACGAACCCGCTCATCCGCGTGTTCTGGTAACAATACCGTGTCCAAGTACACTAAATGAAAAATCCCTTAAAATTCCTTATGCAATACAGTACTCAACGTCATCTGCCAACACTACACATCAATGCTAGTTATTTTATATAGTCTAACGTCAATACCTGTTACTACACATCACCATCCGTTATATACTCTACGTTACTGGTCGTTACTACTCGTCACTAGACGTTACTACACACCACTACCCGTTATTACACGTTACTAGCAGTCACTACTCGTCACTAGACGTTACTACACATCACTACCCGTTATTACACGTTACTAGCAGTTACTACTCGTCAGTAGAAGTTACCACACATCACCAGCCGTTACTACACGTACCTATCAGTCACTACTCGTCACTAGACGTTACCTCACATTACTACCCGTTAATACACGTTACTAGCAGTTACCCGTGACTCGTCAATAGACGTTACTGCACATCACTACCTGTTATTACACGTTAGTAGCAGTTACTACTCGTCATTACACGTTACTGCACATCACCAGCAGTTATTACACGTTACTAGCAGTCACTACTCGTCACTAGACGTTACTACACATCACTACCCGTTAATATACGTTACTAGCAGTTACTACTCGTCACTACCACTACACGTTACTGCACATCACCAGCATTTATTACACGTTACTAGCAGTCACTATTCGTCACTAGACGTTACTACCCGTTATTACACGTTACTAGTAGCAGTTACCACTCGTCACTAGACGTTACTACAAATCACTACCCGTTATTACACGTTACTAGTAGCAGTTACTACTCGTCACTAGACGTTACTGCAAATCACAACTCGTTATTACACCTTACTATCTGTCTGTTTAGCCTAATTTCATGGTAAGGAACATAAATCTAGGTTCTTAGACGAGGGGTTTTACTGTATACAAAAACATTTCAAAGTTTATTATGTCGATGCAACTGGGACGCTGTTGCTTCATTGCGGACGCATGTTTTTCTCTCACGTGGATTGCCGCAGTCATAGTTTTCGTAGTTAGAAAATTGGGCGAATAGTTAGGCTGCAACATCCTCCCCATACGCTTAAAGTTTCAATAATCTCAACGTAAAAAAGTTCTTCAAATATGAACATGCCATAAAGAAAATTTCAATAAACGAAATAAAAAGCATGGGTCCCCATTAGGCATTTCCCGGTCGAGCTGAGCACGTTATGAGCACGTTTTCGAATTTGAAGCATTATTTATGTTTCGAGCACTATTGGGGGCAACATTTAAACACTTTTTTGTTCCATATGTTTAGAGCAATATTGTGATCAAAACGTTTTGAATAAGCCGAGTTAATCTGTTATCGGAATCTTGAATAATTGTCGCCTGACTGTAACCATGGAAATGCCAGCGCAATCTGGACAATCATTGTCACCATACTCGTTCTGGAGAAAAAATCGACATTTACCGATTTCTAAGAGGTCAGAAATCCTGCTGTGTTTTGAACACGCACCAGCGTAAGACGCAATAAATTATGCGCAGTTAGGATGGAATTACCTTTAAAGGCTATTGTCGAGTAATAACGGCTGTTAACGTGGACAAATGTATACTAAAACAATGGAAAGCGTTGAAGGCGCGCTCGGCCGATTGGCTATTCAAAATCCAAATATCTTCCGAACAACTTTCGGAAATTTTGTAATCATTGTAGGAATAAATGAGTTCAATTATCTGTTTGTGCTATATTATGCTAGTAACGTGTCATAACGACAATTGATGTGTACTAACGTCTAGTGACGAGTATATACTACTAGTAACGTGCAATAGCGGCTGGTGATGTGCATCAACGTCTGGTGACGAGTAGTAACTGCTAGCAACGTGTAATAACGGATGCTGATGTGTACCAACGTCTGGTGACGGGTAGTAACTGCTAGTAACGGGTATTGATGGGTAGTAACGTCTAGTGACGAGTAGTGACTGCTAGTAACGTGTAATAACGGGTATTGATGGGTAGTAAAATCTAGTGACGAGTAGTGGCTGCTAGTAACTTGTAATAACGGCTGGTGATGTGCAGTAACGTCTAGTGACGAGTAGTGACTTCTAGTAACGTGTAATAACTGGTAGTGATGTGCACTAACGTCTAGTGACGAGTGGTGACTGCTAGTAACGTGTAATAACGGCTGGTGATGTGTGGTAACGTGTGCTGACGAGAAGTAACTGCTTGTAACGTGAAATAACGGCAAGTGATGTGTTGTAACGTCTATTGACGAGTAGTAACTGCTACTTACGTGTGATAACAGCTAGTGATTTGAAGCAACGTGTAGTGACGAGTAGTAACTGCTAGTAACGTTTAACAACGGTTGGTGATGTGCAGTAACGTCTAGTGACGAGTAGTAACTGCTAGTAATGTGTAATAACGGGTAGTGATAGGTAGTAACGTCCAGTGGCGAGTAGTGACTGATAGTAACGTGTAGTAACGGCTGTTGATGTGTGGTAACTTTTACTGACGAGTAGTAACTGCTAGTAACGTGTAATAACGGGTAGTGATGTGTAGTAACGTCTAGTGACGAGTAGTAACTCCTGGTAACTTGTAGTAACGGCTGGTCGGATGTGCAGTAACGTCTAGTGACGGGTAGTGACTGCTAGTAACGTGTAATAACGGGTAGTGATGTGTAGTGACGTCCAGTGACGAGTAGTGACTGCTAGTAACGTGTAGTAACGGCTGGTGAGGTGCAGTAACGTCAAGTGACGAGTAGTCACTGCTAGTAACGTGTGATAACGGCTGGTGATGTGCAGTAACGTCTAGTGACGAGTAATAACTGCTATTAGTATCGCCCAACTAGTGGACTAATGCAAATCCTGCATTTTGATTGGTTACGCTACTATAGGACTATTATTAATAGTCCTTGAATAATAGTCCTCGAGTAACGAAAAGCGTGACGCTTTCTTTCGTTTTATTCCCAAATAAATATTTCTTTAACTTGCATTTGTTAACTTTATTATTGCCTTTTTTGTCCGAATAGTTGGGTGATACTAAAACAATTAGACCCTTCGCCCTCAAGGGCCACAGGTCAATAGTCCATTCGGCTTCGCCTAATGGGCAATTGTTTAGTAACGTGTAATAACGGCTGGTGATGTGTACTAACGTCTTGTGACGAGTAGTGACCGCTAGTAACGTGTAATAACGGCTGGTGATGTGCAGCAACGTCTAGTGACGAGTAATAACTGCTAGTAACGTGTAATAACGGCTGGTGATGTGTACTAACGTCTAGTGACGAGTGGTTTCTGCTAGTAACGTGTAATAACGACTGGTGATGTGTACTAACGTCTAGTGACGAGTAGTAACTGCTAATAACGTGTAATAACGGCTGGTGATGTGTAGTTACGTCTAGTGACCAGCTACTGCTAGTTACGTGTGATAACGGCTAGTGATGAGGAGTAACGTGTAATGACGAGTAGTAACTGCTAGTAACGTTTAACAACGGCTGGGTGTAGTAACGTCTAGTGACAAGTATTAACGGCTAGTGCTGTGTAGTAACGTAGATCGACGTACAGAAATGGCTAACACCTTGGGGCACCTACTCGATTAGTTTCATAAGCTATTTAGGTGTCCCAAACTCTTCACAATCAACCTTGTATTAAAACTGTTTGTTTACCAATTATCCTTTCTTCTTTTCCCCTAACATTT
>NC_090879.1:7579116-7581616 GCF_036669935.1 Montipora foliosa
TCAAATTTTTAATTTGTTACTACTGTATCTGTTGTAGTTTTTCGTTTTTTAAATCCTTTGTGGGTTATCGATGTGGTCTCCAGAGAGGAAAGTTCCCCGATTTAAGTGCCTTTCGTGTGAACATTCATTCTCTTGTAGCGGTAATTTGTATAAACATTACCGAACTTTCACCGATCGCCGTCCCCTACCAAAACCGTTGCTAAACTGCAAGGAGGCCACCGATTTATTTCTGTACGAGGCCTTAAGCCCCTACTACCGGAAAGCCAGACTTCGAGAACTTTTCAAAGGAAGGCTCACCAGTGAAGAACTCGTGGAACTCGCCCTTCCGCAGATCACAAAAATTGTTCAAACAAGCCAGTTCATTTACGAAAAGTGCAAGAAAAAATCAGGAGAAATCAGGACATCAGAGCAGCTCAGTTAGCTGACATCCATCTGTTGAACGAAGCTAAGACCAAGAGAGGGAACGATCTGAAGTTCTCGTACAAATGTACTTTGGACTGGAACATGTACTGGAGGAAGGTTTCAACAAACTCCTTCAAAGCCGAGTCCTATCGGCGAAGTCTTCCTCCACCGAATAAATCCGTAACTATCTCGGTCCACCTTGAATAAAGTCTTAAATCCGCTCTATTGATCCAATCCATATTATTGCAAATATTCATGTATATAAATTAGTGAAAGAGAAGATTGATAGAACTGAACGTTCAGGTAAATACACATTCCATATGACATCTACTCTTTCAACTGCTTTTAATAAAAATGGAAGAAACACTTTGTCTGCACAACTTGCCCAAACGTGCCTGCAAGTGCTGAGGAAAGTATTTGCATTGCAACAGCTCCATCGATGATCTTTGCACAATAGATTGATAAGGATCAGCATTTCGTTCTGTCCAGTCTTGTGAGCATTTTACTAGATCTGACTTTTGGCCATGTAGTAATTTACCCATCTGTGCCAGGGAAGGGGGCCCGAATGGCTCATTTTCATGTTTCCAAATTCCCATCACGATTCTGACAGGCGATGTACAACTGATCTAGAGCATAAGGCACAGTCTGTTTTTAGAGCAGCAATCTTTGTTGCTTGTTTTGATTGAGACTTAGATTTTGGTGTACTAAACAATGGGAGCTCGTTTTTCTTGACTGGCTCTCAGTTACAAATCTTTCCTTGACGAAGGCTTTTAACTTTTCTTTTCTAATTTCCAGAGCATCGTTTACACTCTTAACTACTTCCTTATCAGTTATGTCTTTAATGTCTAAAACAAGAAGGTTCTCACTTTCTTCCTCGAATGGATTACCCAGCTCTTCAAATGTGGCGACGATGGAAGCAACGTCATCTTTAAAAGAGGTCTGGATGCCTGGTTATTGTTCATGATGCAGCGAAGTATCCTTGGCTCGTGTAGATAGAAGTCAGTTTTCAAATTCCTGAATCATTCTGGCTATTTCAGGCCCAGCAATCATCTATCTTCTTAGGGCTCCTGGATTCTCAGTCAATCTAACGGCTCCACCATCTCTTTTTATTAGGCTATTAATTTGCTCATAAGCGTGATCTAAAGCTATGGATGAGAAGACTCTTGTACTTTTGTGTACCACAAATGCTCCAGCATTGAATTGTTGATAAATATCGGGGTGTCGATGAGTTAATGCACGCGTGTATCTGATGTGGACTGACAACCATCTAGCATAGTTCACCCTATCTACAGTAAATATTCAAGGGATAATTTGCCCAAGCATTCTTTATATAGCTAAAATTTCCCTTCATTTATTGATCGAAAAATTGAAAAACGGAAAGCTGAAACTGAAGCACTTGATTCCAGTAATGAATTTGTGGATGCTCTTTCGACTTGATGTTTATCCAGTCATCAAATGACATTGGCCCCTTTTGTCCTTCAAGTGATTCAAGGTATTTCTTGTACGCTTTCCATTGTAAGATATATAAACATGCTGCCATTACTTGACTGAACTCGACGTGTTCTTGCTATATGAGACACTTTAATTAGTGAGTCAGCAACACCAGCGGATGCGATTCCTGCAGTAACAATCACACTTGATACTTGTCCACCCACTGCATTCAAGCCATGCACCAATGGTTTTCAGTGCTGCGATTTCTGTATGTAATCCACCTAACATAAATACAAACTTGCTTTCACCTTGGCGTTAGGTAAGTTCCATTGTATTCCTTTTGCGATTGCAAGCAATGGTTAATCTAGGGTAATGACAGAAACGTGTCCTGGATGAACATGTTGTGTAGCCATCTTTATTACATACATGGCATGGAGAATCATAGCAACAGAGTGTGCGTTTTCTGTAAACATATGAAGCAGGGCAATGATTGCAGGATCATAATCATTCTCGCCAGTTTGTTTGGTTGCATGGTATGCTGCCCAGCGGATACTGCATCTTCTTTAGCTAGTGTTTCCTTTTCTATAAGTTCTTTTGCAGTTTCAAGCCATTTGTATTCTTTGTCTTTATCTTGAGCTGTTTGGTCAAAAGATGGCTGCAGTGATGC
>NC_090879.1:7596616-7599116 GCF_036669935.1 Montipora foliosa
CTCATTCATCGCGAATTATGATCTTCGAAAGTAAAGACCATTTAAATGGCATCTTCTGTTAAGTAGTATTTAATTGCCTTAGTTGTTTTTTTTTGCGTTCGGACAGCAACAATGAGCGCGCATTTCATGAAACAAATTCCGCTGGCATGATCCTGCGATACAAACTGAAAACAAATTAATTTAAACTACACTCTTAGGCCCGTTTCAAACGTCGAACTTTACATGTGCCAAATCTAATGCAAATGAGAAAAATATATCTATTGTTTTCGCTCATTTGCATTAGATTCGGCACATGTAAAATGCGACGTTTAAAAAGGGGCTTATACACTGAGAGAAGGACGCCATTAAAAGCTATACTGATTGAATGTGAAACCACAAGCTAGACTTGTGACAGTTTTTTTTCGGTACCATCTTATAGCGTCATTCTATGGTCTATAAGAGTAATTTGAACTTGCCGTCTCAGGGTTTTGATCCATTAATACAGATGATGGACATTGTTAATATTTATTCCTCGAAAGAGATTTATTTGATCCACTGCGGATTTACATCATCCCTTTTACTTTTAAAGGAATGCTAAGCTTTTCGTTGAGAATTTGTTTAGAAACATTGACGATTCACTGCCAAATAGACAAGGGGATTGTTGAAGCTGTCAGAGTGGAAGTTAGATAGGAATCGGCATATAGGTTAATAAGGTGTCAACCATTTCAGAGGCGTATCTAGCCTTTTGTAAGAGGGGCAGTCGGGGAAAACGAAAAGTTTTTTCAATGATATTTACCAAATTTAAAAATGTCAATACAAAAGCTTATTTATGCAATTGCATATAAAACATGTGATTATACAAAGGCAACAGGGCAAATAATATTTATCTGGGGTATCAGGAGCAGTATACACCCTACCTTTTGAGAGAAGAGACTTTGGGATGGGAGGCAAGAAGTTCTCAACCTTTCAGCTCATATTTCAAGAGTTTTCGGACCCATCTCATCTCCAAATCCCTAGAAACCTTTGCTCGAACTTTTCGCCACTGGACAATAACTCAGACATAAACCACTGGGCTTTGACATACAGAACCAACGCACGTTTGCTTGTTAGGTCTTTTAAAATAAAAATTTTAAACATAAGCTCACGGCTCGCTTGAGATGGCGGGATTGATTCAGTTGAATGAAGTCACAAACGTGCAGAACTCCAGCTGTCTGGTCTTCGTAACGAAGAAAATTGAATGCTTTTTTGTCTCAACATTTTATCCACGTTTCAGTCGAAAAGAAACTTTCCCACGGCGTTTTACCCAGAAAAAGCAAGGATTTGAATAGAAATTCCGAGATGACTCCGGAACCTCCGTGGTATTGTTTAAAGACAAACCCAGCATAAAGATAAACAGTACTTCGGCCATTTAAGCCACCTGTCCAATCTCTGATTGTTTTGCCAATGAATAGTTTCCTTTGTGTTACAAAATCAATAAAGTGGCCTGTGCAGGAGCCCACGAGTAGAAACGAACAACAGTATTAAATTACCGTCACGGCGTTTTCACAGACTGGCTTATTTTTAGATTAAATTTCCCGCAAATGAGACTCCCGTGGGAGCCCGATGACCAATCACAAGAAACTAACTCCTGAATGAATTACTTTCAGCGTAGAAACCACTGAGATGACGTCACTGAATTTAAAATGCAACTCTTTTCAGTACGGCAAATAGGGAAGTGTTGCTTGATCTAATGAGTTAGTAAACGACCAGTCAAAAGGCGCGAAGGAATCTAACCCATCAGAAATGGAAGCAAATATCCTCGCAGACTGACATGTTTGCGACCAAGGATTAAATTTTCAGAGATAGACGATTGCGCAATGCGCTTTTAATGATCAGTGAAGATGTCTTGAGTGATTGCCAAAATAAGAATGTGTTCCAGGCCTACGCTAATGGGAACAATAATGCAGCAAAGACTTCCTAATTTCATGTTGCACTCTGGGTTATTATGCGCACGCTACGCGGGCCTATTTGGTTGCCAGAACGTCTTTTTTTTTCAGCTTTATTGGTCTTTAAATATCAAGAATAATAAAAAATAACCAAGAAAAACTGACAAAAGAGAGAAAGAAGGCCACAAGGTGAGGTAACGGGATCTAAAGTCCCATGCAGGGCACCTACCCACCTCCCCACCTCCCCTCCTCCCCACTAAGATGGAATAGTAATCTAATGTCATTTAGTTAAACCACTGTTGCCAATGGCAACCACAACTGCGACTAAGGCTCCATGAGCATGGTCACGTATGGTCACTGTATACTCTAGAGATATAGGCCTTGAAGGACTTAGTAATTTTGGCCAAGAAAATTGCAAGGTGTAACGATAGCTACTTGCATCTTAGGTTTCATCCTTTAACACTACGAATAAAAAAGGAAGACTGTTAAGAAGTCGAATTACAAAAAGGCATCTCTAGTCAGTACAATGGGATCACCGAGTACTACCATCGTTAAAGGAAATCTTTTGGGGGAAGAAAGACTCGTCAACAATCCTG
>NC_090879.1:7609116-7614116 GCF_036669935.1 Montipora foliosa
TCCGTCCTCAAACAGCTCTAATAACACAAACGCTACGAGCAGTTTTCGTTTCAGTGCTAGCGCCATATTTATAAATTTAGCGCCAACTCTGATTTGAATGTTTCATCAAGCAATGTTGGATAGTCTTAACTGATTAGAGTGTAATGTGAAGTGCTAAGTATCTACCCCATATGAATCAAGTGAGCGTTAGCCCTACTGATGGAAATGGGCCCACACAAGGGGTCATATGGGGTAGATACGTAGCACTTCACATTACACTCTAATCAGTTAAGTCTGTTCAAATAAAAGCTCTACACGGGCAACGTTTGCAAAAACGTAATCCTTCCTTGTACTTGTACATGTTCATTGCCGTGACTTAACATCGTCAGTTCCCACGGCCTGCTTCCGTCTGACCTTGTAGCTCAGTCGGTAGAGCGGCGGAGATCTAACCCGAAGTTCGTCGGTTCAATTCCCACCCTGGTCAGAGTTTTTCTCTGCCCTTGTGTGGGCCCATTTCCACCAGTAGGGCTAACGCTCACATGGTTCATATGGGGTAGATACTTAGCACTTCAAATTGCACTCTAATCAGTTAAGTCTATTCAAATAAAAGTGCTACACGGCCAACGTTTGCAAAAACGTAATCCTTCCTTGTACTTGTAAATGTTGGATAGTGTTTTGCCACTATCTCAACATTTACATCCAACAATGTTGTCGAATGTTACATGTGGAAGTCCAACTTTGTTCGATAGTTTTACCAGGGCTTAAATATTTTTAGCAAGAGCCGATACAAGGTAGATTTGATTTAGTAATGTACACGTTTCGGCTGGCCAAACCAGCCTTCTTCAGGTACAATGAGAGTTTAGATTGGATTGCTTCTATGTACATAAATGGATGTTGACGTAATACTGGAAAAAATGTGATAAATATGGCAGTTACAACTAATTTGAATTTAAATACTAAAAGAGTAATGCAAAAAATACCAGAAGATACTGGAAATAATAAACTGAAATCTAGTATCTTTCTTCGCGGACATCTAGACCGCTAGGATCAATTGTCTTGCTGGGCCCGGTTGTTCAAAAGCCGATTAACGCTAATCCCAGATTAAAAATTAACCAAGGAGTTCATTTCTCTTCTCCTAAATGCTGTTCAACGCTGATATTTGGCAAAACTTTACATTAGAAGAAGTCAATCTTGAAAAACAAAAGTAAACGAAATAAATTTTCACCAAAAAGTTGAAAACATGAAACAAAGTTTACACTAATCCTGGATTAAGTTAATCGGCTTTTGAACAACCGGGCCCTGCCTTTTGAAATTAAAAGGGCTTCCCTGGCCTTAACGGATTGAGTCTCTATTAGAAAATATTTTTTCGATAGGAACACAGGCGCCCGACGGCGGGTCTAATTTGCAGGTCGCAGGTCGCAGGTCGCGGGTTGCAGGTCATTGTTTCACCAATACAGAAAGTATCCTAAACATTCTTAAAAGCTAACCTTAGGCCTAATTAGGCCTAAACAAAAGTTTTAAGGACTAAGGTTAGCTTTTATGAATGTTTAGGATACTTTCTGTATTGGTGAAACAATGACCTGCAACCCGCGACCTGCGACCTGCGACCTGCAAATTAGAACCGCCGGGCGCCCGAAGCTCAGTGTGATCATGGCCGACAAAAATATAAGGATTTGTATGAGAATCCCGATAAAAAGCTTAAGAAGATAATTATATGAAAAAACCTCAATTAAAAAGCCTAACCTTATTGCCATCGTGGATAGCTTCCTTCCTGTGTGGTTAGTTTCCAGATCCGACGCGATTTGCGCCATTTCTCAATAGGACATTTGCATGATGACGTCATATGACTACAAGTACCAGAATCCTCCAGGTTTCGCTTGTCTCATGATAATTAGAGCTATTGTTATTTTTACCCCACTGGGAGTACAAAATTTAAATATGAAAAGAAAAACAAACTGAATTGTGGTAGTTGTAGTCAAATGACGCCATCGTGAAAATTGCCTATTTCGTGGTTAATAAAATCCCAAGATCTCAGGACGGGCATATTGTGAAATATGGACTGGATTTGTAAAACATGGATTTGTAAAATATGGATTTGTAAAACATGGATTTGAAAAAGGTGGATTTATAGAAACATGATAGCATAGTTCGACTGTTGATTTGTTTATTTCTTTGACTATCCTATGTTCATTTTAATTATTTTATTTTATTTTATTCTATTTTCATTTTATTTTATCACTTGAAATTTAAATAAGTACGGAAAAAAAAACAATTTGCTCGTGCATTGTTGAGTAATATTAGCATTTGGGAATTTTTAAGAACATTCAAGAAGTAATTACGGTTAGTAAGCATTCTCGACATTCTCTCGTGTTCAAAAAAAATTCCCTCTTGCTTATTTTTAATTCAGCAATGCACTCGGTGCGTTTTTTATTTCTTAAATGATAAACATGTTAATACACATCAGCTGGTCCAGACCGATTTCCAACGTTTTACGGGAATCGGTAATTTTACTAGGGCAAATGTGGAACAAACAAAAGTGTATGTGACAAACAACGACGACGTGCATTTGAGTTTCCAGAGTTGTCATGGAGTTCAGTAAAAATTAAAGAAGAGCTTAAAAGCGGGACATTTGGGTCCGTTTATTTGGTAGATTTAAATTTCGAGAAGTGCACGTCATGTTTGCATCAAGAAGTTAAAAGGCCTAGGTGAATCCGCCGCTTCAAAGCAACGCGTCGAGAACCACATTTGCTAGTGGTGTTATTGTTGTTAGTGTTTGGTCGGTTTTCTTTCTAATATAAAGCTATATACTGTATATAAGATTGAAATATCTTTTCTCGTGATACGAGTAAAATCAATTTCCTCTTAAAGTTGTTAAATTAGGAGACATAACGCTTTCTTATCACTGTTGACATTCGATATTTTAAACACTTCAACCTCAGGGTTGACGTAAAGGTTAATTTAGCATGTGTTGTTGAGAAATAAGGCATTAGGCTTCATTACTTATACAGCTGTAAAGTCTTGTCGAGACAGGTTAGGAAATGACAAGCTAGTTTCGTTTTTGGATCAGGTTCAGCATGTTCGCAAAAGGATAGGTTCTGCTTTGTTGACATTATGTTCAAAGTTTACTTTAAAGATGAATAAAACAGGGAGTCTATCTAAGCGCTATGTCCTTGAAATTTTAAATTTTTCATAGCAGGAACAGAAACGTTTTCCAGATTTGTTATAGTAACTGCCCATATCTGGACCAAGCTTTTTCCGTTAACTCAAATACGTAAAAAAGTGAACAATGTGATCCAGTGAACACGCGAAAAAGCGTGCAGAACATCGCGAAAAAGAAAATAAACCCAAATAATTTTCAGTGTATGAATTGGTAGCAACAATCCATGTTTTACAAATCCACCTTTTACAAATCTATGTTTTACAAATCCATCTTTTACAAATCCATCTTTTACAAATCCAGTCCATGTTTTACGATATGCCCTCAGGACGATGGGGTGCCACCATTTGAGCGGCAGGAATTTTTTGCAGGTTGCAGGTTGCAGGTTGAAATTTTATTATAACTGGAAAACCGCTGGCACTAAAAAGAAAGGTAAAGCGATAGACTTGCCGTGACTGTTTAACGGTCACGGCAAGTCTATCGCTTTACCTTTCTTTTTAGTGCCAGCGGTTTTCCAGTTATAACGAAATTTCAACCTGCAACCTGCAAAAAATACCTGCCGCCATTTGAATCAAATATTGGCCGTTTTTATACTAGAGACGCATAATCCGTCCAGACGAATTATGCGTCTCTCATGTTATCCGTCTATTGTAAAGACGGGACGAACTATATCAGACGCATAATTCGTCTTGGACGAACTTGGGCAAACATTTTTTCTGCGTCTGTTAATTTCGTCTAGTATAAAGACGGGCACTAGACGCATAATGCGTCTGGACGAACTTTCCAGTTTAGTGCGTCTTCGAAGACGCACTAAAATAAATTCTTCGTCCAGACGCATAATGCGTCTTGTGGCCGTCTTTATACTAGACGAATTTAACAGACGCAGAAAAAATGTTTGCCCAAGTTCGTCCCAGACGAATTATGCGTCGCTAGTATAAAAACGGCCATTCCTGGAAAAAATATTCCCAAGGTCACAGTTTCACATCAGAATCAACTGACAAAGATTGAACTTCCATCTCAACCCACCATCAACGTAATAGCAGCCCTGCGAGCAACGTCAGGCGGTGAATATTGCAACAAAACAGCGTGCGAAGGCGGTGCTTTATCACCAAAGTGGCCACGGCTTCGACCGTTGATAACAAACTGACCCTTATCGGGGTGACAGACCGTAGTTAGTCAACCGCAAATTTCTTTATTCCCCTGGGTATCCTGGCATGACTGCATTGACTAAAGCCTTAGGGGAATGGTATATATTAACATGCAAATAAACTTTGTTCGCGTAGGATATTGTGCTACGAATATTGGCTGGACTTACTGAAGCCAGTGAAATTTAATTATTAGCAGCTGAGAGAAAACAGTCGCGTCGGGAGATCCAGGGAATAAAAAAATTGCGCTTGATAAACTACGGGAACAAATTTTATTTGCATAATTAATGTTAATTCCTTGAAGGCTTGATAAATACAGTTACGATCGCGAACAGCCTACTACGTACAAAATCCTATTAACTAATAAAAGCGGTATGAATGCGCAAAGGTTTGTTTACTACGGCTTTTATTCTCGCATATGCTTTCCGGCTTCGCGAATGTGTTTGAACACGAAGGAGGCGCGACTGTGATTTGACGACTGGGTCAAAGACCTTATTCCAAAATGGCCGTCATTTAAGTATTCTTTTGTTTTTGTTCAAATTAGCCCTTGATGCCTCGTTCTTGAGCTGAAAATTCAAAAGAATATTTTGCCTTGAACGAGGCATCAAGGTCTAATTTCAATAAAAACAAAAGAATATCTGAATGGCGGCCATTTTGGAATAAGGTGTATAAAATTTATGTAGCGCAACGACACTCCGTGAGCTTGGGGTACCTATGCT
>NC_090879.1:7624116-7631616 GCF_036669935.1 Montipora foliosa
AAACTAACCTTCATCCGAAATGTTCTGCTGTGTCGTTATTGTGGCTGCTTGTGGGAAATTTAGCGATTTCAAGGACATGTGTTGCTCTGGTAAACCTTGCCACAATTTGCCATTTTCAGCCATAATAACAACAGCACATCATTTCAGATAGTTTATCCTCATCTTGTGTAAATGTTTATTGCAGAATAGTACAATAATAATTATGGAACTTTTTCCTATTCTCATACATTTCTTCTAAATTCACCCTTTGTGTGGGTCCCCTGTGATAACAATGATTAGTGAGTCCATAGCTAGATCTGAAAACTCAATCAGCATTACTGCTGGCTCTACCCAATTAATATTGGTCTCTAATTTATTTCCTTTTTAATTTTTTTTCAGGCTACCATGGAAATAGCAAGGAATTGGACATTAGCAATTGTGTAACTGAGATCAATAAAAATGTAAAATGAAGAGCTATTTCAAGGTTCCAGTTGTTCTGCCTTATTGTAGACAATACAGGTTTATCCTAGCAAGTATTTTATTGCTTTTGTGTACAATCTTGCTAGGTATTATGAATTCTGTGCTCGCTTTCCAGGGTGACAAAAGGCTCCTAAAATTCAAACTGCTCGAGACAGCAGTACATGTAGAGTATCATACTAACACAAGAACTACAGCTGTGTGTTTCACATTATCGTTCCATTATCATTATCAATATAAGTATTGTTATTGTTATCATCATCATCATTATTATTAGTAGTAGTAGTAGTAGTATTCCTTTCATTTATATATATTAATTAATTAAGTAATTTAATTCCTGGCTGGGAAATAAATTTGATCAGCTGGCTGGGAAACCAACCAATTTTATATAGCTGGCTGGGAAATTTCTTGTGTGTCTTGCTGGGAAAAAGGAACAGATAATTTTTTCCCAGCAACACTGAAAATGCCTTAATAACATTTATTTTCATTAACTGGGGTATAATAATACATTTTACAACAAATTGGTCGTTGGGTGCCCCTGAAGTAAATTTATCCGTTTGGCCACCGCTGGAGCTTGAGCCTGACTGATGCCGGATCAGTGTGATTTTATCGGCGAGATGTGAGGTTAGCTAGAAATTACTTTCAAGCCTTTCTCTTATTTGTGTACGAGTGACAACCCGGGAAGTTGAGAAGTCGCTTAAATCTCATTCAATCAGGCAAATAACCACACTAGAAACGAGAAAGTCAACGATATCTTTTTCAGTTTGTTATCAAGATTCCCATACAAATCCTACTAATTTTTTTACCCTCCGAGTCTGGGCTTCCTGTGGGCAGCGTAAATTCTCGGAACTATATTCACTTAACACGCGTGATGTCCGGTGACTACGCAAAATAAAATCGCTAGTTGCGCTTTAACAGCGGTAAAATTCTCCAAAACGACTACTGGCATGGGCTTGAATCGACTTACCTTCCCAGTTTTGCTCTGTGTAGCCTCCAAATATATAGTTTGCACTCGTCACCACTGTTACAGTGGGTCCTTTGCGATCGCAGCGAGAGTGAAAATTGGCAGCGCCCCAGCCATCTCGAGAAGCTCGATATATTAGCGCATAATTATGGCTAGCACTTGTGAGAGAGCCTTTGAGCCAATCCGTCAATACTTGGCGCTGCTCCATGGATAAGATGAGAGAATCGTCGAACGGGTTGGCTTTAAGTTCCTCAATGATTCCTTGAACTTGATAAAACTCGGCTTCTGTGAGCAATTCTCTGCGAACGATCTTATCTTCTGGAACAACAAGATTTCCCGTACGCAAGTAATTCAGGATGTACCGGAAATGGGTTCCATCGCGATCAATGAAGTAAGTTCCATCTTCAGCGGGCTTTGTATCGAATCTTCCAGAGAACATGCCGTGAAACATTGAACCTGCAGAAAATGAAAGAAATTGGATGAAAACATTTGCTTCCTTCGTAGGTCAGTTGCAACTTGAAGTCGCTCGGGAAAATTACTTTAACATCGATTAGTGCATTAAGTATTACAAAACCCAGACAAAACCATTGATTAATAACCTGAATCCTTCTTCATAGTTTCCAGACTAGTGGAAAACACTTGTCCTCCAACATTGAGTTTCAGTGTTTTAGGGAAATTAACGTGTTTAAGCTTCTTTGCCACGGTATCGAAAGCCTCCATTTCCTTGCGAAGTTTCAAAGTCTCCAAACTCAGAATGTCAAAGACTTCTGTGATGTGGCCGTTAACCTCCTCTAGGGCCCTTTCTCTTTCTGAAGAGATATCTTTCTCCTCCACCTTCCGCGATGATGATGCCATGATTCCCTGAAAAAAAAATCTCTATAACACAACCATTCACTAGCTGTCGCATAAGGTGTGCCGGCAATGCGCCAGATAGTATAGCATTCAACAAGGGCAGTATGAGCTCATGGGCTCCTAACAAAGGTCTATTTTTCTATTGGCCAAGCTCTCTTTTTTTCAGTACGCTCATTGGCCAAAGCTTGATATATCAGATCAGCTGATACACAATGATGCACCCCTTTCGATGATGTCAATGTGTAATTTTAGTCTTGGTGTCTCAGTCTTTTTCATTTTTCTTAAGTTTCAATTTTTTTTTCGCGTGGGTTATCCCAATTCTGCTTTCTCTTCGACGGTCAGGGTAATAAAGCTTTCAAATTGTGCTACTCTCAATTTTTTCGTTCAGTGTTTTTTGGCTTTCCGCGGCCAGCGATGATGCGTGCGCGAAACTCATTGAACCAAAACCTTGATTTCGCGCAAGAGTTCCGCGATATTAAAGACAAATTGATTACAACACTGTCAAACAGCACCGATCAAAATTACGTCAGAAGTAAACTGAATAGCATTGAAATCATTTTTAAACCGTCATTCCATGGTTTATAAAAGTACTTAAACTCACTCAAGGTTGAAATCGTTGTTCCAACATTTTATTGCCCCATTTAGTACAAATGCTGGACATTGATAACTTTTTGGGCCTTTATGTGCTAGTTCGAGCTATCCTCAGGGGATTTTTTGCCTTTACTTTAAAAAGGCCGTCGCTGAATTTTTGTGTGGAGAAATGGGTCAAAAACACAAATAACCAAATAGACAAGGGTATTGCCGAAGCCTTCAGTGTTCGGGTTTAAGGGCAATCGATATTCAAGTTGATGGCCTGTGTGGCATTCATGAGGCGAATCCAGGCTTTTTTTGTGGGCCTGGGAGAGTGGTCTTTCCAAATTGATCTTTTAAAAATATATGTCAGTACAATGCCGTATCTACAGAATCGCTTTTGTAATACATTTGATTACGTAAAAAGCCACCTAAATGACGCTTTGCCAGGGAAACTCTGCCTTTTTCAGTAATGGGCATGTCGTCTGAAACCAACCTCTCCACGCAGTTACATGGGCATTCAAGACGCTTATCACGCCCGGAAAGGAGAGTTTTCTTGAAGAAAACTTTTTTTAATCGACAAAATTCATATTTACACTCCATACATCAACAGAAGAAGAAAACTAAGTTGACCTACTTTTGTTATTACGCATGCGTTCTGCGCATCTCGAGATACTCGGATTTCCTATGAGTGATGCTTATTAATACAGGGATATTTTTGCGCGGTTCAAAGCTACGCCGAGAAAGCAGAACTTAGCAAGTGCTCTTGGTATCCGAAAAGAAGACTGGGGGAGACTGACAAAAATCCTTGATCAAATGCAAAAGAATATGAGGAAAGAAAGCGAAACCCTGTATAATTATACCCTATGATAATTATTTGAAATCTTCTTTAGATCGCGTCCGTGCTGCGAAGGTTATCTTTCTGTTACCATGACCGCCGTTACACTTTCACACCAACTGACCAATAAGTTGTCGCTTTTGAAATAACCACGCAATGACACATTTCAAATGATTTTCATCGGGCTAGGGGCAAACAGGGTAGGATCACATGGATATACCCACCATGAGTCCCATAGGTCAAACCTCGTCAAACTCTCATTTTACAGATTAAGTTTCTAATCGCCCATTTTACTGATTAGGTCTAAACTCTCGTTTTCCTTATTAGCACTGAGCACTATTTAGTTCTAAAAACTAATTCAGAATGGTTAGTATCAGAGTTATGGTTTGTGTATACCCATGAGATACTTGCGGCCAAATAAGGGCATTAGCTTTCGTACTCTCTTGTCCACTGACGCTACAAATTCCACACCTCGGCCAGGCTTTCGTTTCATAATTTTATCGAGCATTCGCTGCACTTTTCCGGGTTTTTTCATTGTAAACTGCTCTTGAGTGATTATAAGCCTCCAGTAGGTCTTGACCAGCGTAATTCTCTGGTTCAGGTTTGATCAGCAAAGAAAATAACGCACTCAACACATCTCGTACGCAACGGGTTGGCAGCCAGTTCTCCTCATTCAGAAATCCCAGACATACATTCCCTGCTATAGGATTCACATTTAGGTGATAAATTGGAGTCAGGAAACGAACCTGTGGTCAAAATTAAAATGAGATATTTGATTTGTCCGTTTCAAGAATTTGATGATTGCTTAGCGACCTGACTTACGACTAAAAGCAACAGCAGGACTTTTCTGTACTTTTGTAAAAACTAGTCGCGTTTTAATAAATCTGACCGGCAAGGTTCATGGTTACACAGTGATCTCTAGGCCCGGTCTTTAAAAACACAAGTGAGGTTTTAGGCATTAATTAAGAGCTGGAGAAGAACCTCTCACAATCTTGAACTTGTCTTGACCAACATTTTAGATTTGATCAATGCAGTAAAATGAATGGTTGACTCACCGTAGGAGGTCCAAGGGGATAATTTTCACTGGTTGGAGAAAAGCATTTAGTCAAGGATCTGAGACGTTTCAACAGAGCTTTGGAAAGGAAACTTTCGATTTGAAATCAAGTCAACACACGTTTCAATCAGTGTTGAGTCATATAAATGGGTTTGAATATAATAACCCAACGATGCAAGTAGGTAAGTAAGTAAGTCAGTAAACATTATTTCTGTGTCAGGATATAAAACTAGCCGAAGGAATAAATCCTTCCACTAATAGGGGACACAAAATGTAAAATAAATAAAAGCAATTTTACATAATAAAAGCAGAACTATGTACAAGAATAACTAAAAATCGCAAAGGCATCAATTACAACGCTCATTCTTTAAGAAATGACTCAAGTCGCGCTTACGCATTTTTGTGATAAACGTCTTTAGTGATTGACCGTGAATGGTAGATGGCTCCAAAGTTTTGGCCCGAGGTATCTTTTGGAGTGCTTCCCGTAGGCAATGGTGGCAAAACAAACAATACAAACATCAACGCTAAATAAAAGGGTACGGTAGATAAACTTGGACTTTAAATCTTCCTCCTGGAAAAATAAAAACACTGTTAAGGCTCCAATCTGTCCTGTGGAAAACTTACACCACGAAATACAGGAAGTAAATAATTGTAATAAAACTTATCCACCTGTTAAGTGACTTAGAGCTTCAGTATCATTGAATGGGGGCAATACAAATCGAGATTAAAGGTAACTTCGGTTTTTGACAGGAGAAATCTGGAGTGCCCGCCGCGGTTAATTTGTACTCGGAGCTGGGGCCCGTTTCTCGAGAGTTCCGAAAACTTTTCGGACCCAAAAAGCCATTTGTAAAACTGCCAACCGCTTGTTTTGGAAAGGCAATCTTTTAACATGTTTTCAATCTTAGCTAAAAGAAACATGTTTGTGAACTATATGATGACTTAAATCCTCTCCGTTCTTGAGCTGCAAAGGGAATTGTGACACCCGAAAATGGCCCGTAAAGTTTCGGGACTCTCGAGAAACGGGCCCCTGGAGAGAAGGAAGCCTCTATCGGACGGAGCCTATAAAACTCGTGTTCCAAACAATTTCAGTTTACCAGGAATATTTTTATTAGCAATTAACCTCACAAACACTGTAACATTAGGCTAACACATGCAAGACAGGTCCGCCGGTATATGCGAGAAAACTGTTCCATAAAATCACCTTTTTTCTTTTCGCGGCTCTTACAACCTTTTAAGCTACTCTGGATTAAAGAGGTTGCAGATTCTTTAAGACGCGAAATCTCTCCTGTAGATGTCATCGACGCTTATATGCAGGACCGGAATTTCTACTGCGCAAGCGTGAAGACTTGTGTAACAGCGAACTAGTTGCAAAAGCATTTTTTGTCTTCCCTGAGCTGTGAGCCATTACTTCACAAACAACTTTTTTATGCGGCTGAATGTTACTGTCAATTAATGACCTTTGTAAGGCGAATCATCTAGTCCTGGTACTATTGCTTCCCATATTTCAAGACTGTCTGACGGAATGCTGACTTCAATTCCATGAGGTTTTAAGGATTGCAGCTGAGTAAGTTCTTTTTGTACCCTGTTTCATGTTACAAAAAGAAAAGTAGGAAAGCCAAAGATGAATGGATTTGAAAGCGTTTAACTGCACATACATGCTTCGCAAGGCTGTCACTCCTGAACCCGGGAAAGAAAAATCATAATCCGTCTAAGAAACTTCAGTATTTGAGCATTTTATCGGTATATAATTTATCTGATCTACAAATTCAGCAATCTCTCTTGCATTTATGAGCAACAAGACTGAGACCAGTATAACACTGTAAATAGAAATGAACTTTAAAGCTAAGACGTTCTTTCCTTCCGTTTTTAAAAACTTTTACCTGCACATCGATTGCAACAATTCAAACTACAGTTCAGTATTCTCCTCACCTTTCTAGAATCGCTTGTGTCTGGTTGAATAGGTGCAAAGTGAAACCTAAAACTTGCAATAGGAACAGCGTTAACTTCTCACCTGGAAATGTAATCTCTTCGTAAACTCATTGTATCCTAAAACTAGATGCTTCTGTGAAGCATACACTGGCTTGCCTGTGGTACGTGCTACAGAAAATCAGAAGGCACTGAATTGTGTGGTATTGAAATACAGCATTCCAGTCTCTGAAGAATAACAAATAAAAGAGAAGCGAGAAACATTGGCTTCTGGGCTGACATGTTGATAATTTTCAAGTTCCCTCACAACTTCTTTTCACCACAAGTGTGCCCTATGAGCATCCGAAAGTTTTGTAATACTAAACTTCACTGAAGTCAAGCCCTGTTTCGCGGGGTTAGTGTTGGGATGGGAGACTAAAACAATAAACCCCTCATGGAAAACAGAAACATCTGACCGAAAATACTATTAACGCTAACAAATGCAAACTCAGCAAGGTACAGATTCTGTTAGCTTGCTTTATGCAAAACAAATATTGATGAAAAAGCAAATAAATATTGATACACAGTTTTCAGAAAGAGCAGAAGGAAGTTTCTCGGACGGTCGATCGAGAATAAAATATTTACGACATGAAAACAACATTAATTTTGAACCGTGAATATAGAATATAAAAAGTTACGATCAGTGACAAACATTTTGGGAGATTTTTGCTACGTTCAAGTAAATTGCAAAATCGAAAGTGACATGGCCGGAATTCAGCGGGCGTCGTGATTAAGTTACCGCGGCATGTTTACTCGCCAAACAGTGAAGCATCTGTGTCAAATGATGGCAAGATACCGGGT
>NC_090879.1:7636616-7639116 GCF_036669935.1 Montipora foliosa
TTATGTTCAATTTTCGAAATGTTCAACATGTAAAATATCGTGACAGAAAACACGAGAGTTACATCAACATCGTGCTCTTTGATAGATCTAATTGCTACGACGAGAAAAGATCTCATTAGCACCTCTGGAGTCTTCCCTCTGGGAATTTCTGACCATCACTTGGTTTACGCCATAGCCCTAATCGGCTAACTCAATGTTGTACCCAATTCAAACCCTTTGGGAGTAAAACGTTTTGTTTCAGGTATTTCCATATCATTTAAATATGAATGCTACATTATAATGCAAATACAATACACAAAGAATCTTAATCTCGGGAGATTTGAATTGGGTACAACATTGAGTTAGCCGATTAGGTATATTATGAGCCTAAAGAACAAAAGACCGCCTCCTAAATATATTAAGACAAGAAATTTTAAGAAATTAAACTTGGGCAATTTTAGACGGGACAGCTTTTGATGATCCAGACTCGATGTTTTGCGGACGTGGCAAACATTGTTTATTATAATTAACCTCTGTGACGAACACGCTCCTTGGAAAGAGCTAAAGATCAGAAGCTGGTCCGCACCCTGGATAGATAAGGACATTCGCTGCAATGTTAACAGCAGGTTCGAGCTTTTTAAAGCAGCCGTGTCAACGAAATGCCCTGTGTTGTGGGGGGCAAAAATATAAAAAATCTCATAACGAAGAAAAGCTAAGGCAAGTTATTTCAAGAAAATGTTCGAAGAGGTGAAGAAATCGAGCGCCTACTGGAACCTGATCATCATCATCGGCCGGCTGCTGCGTAGGCGACTGTAAGCTTTCTCCAGCCCTTCCTGTCGTTGGAGAGGTCGGCTATTAGGGATCCGGAGCTTAAGCAAGGACGACGACGACGGTTATACGAGAACGCTACATAACAATAGGTTTAATTTGCAAAAACAATGCTTCTGCACGACCTGCACGTGCGTTTTACATTTCGATACACTTCTTTGCCGTTCTCGTCTTGACAACGACGTGAAATGATCAAATTTGAGGTTGTGTTGAGGACGAGAGCACCTGACGATGAATTTTCAATTTTCTCTCTTAATATCCATACCGTTCTCACCAATTTTATTCTTGAAATGTGGAGTCGCATTTTCCATGCCGAGCGACTTGGAGTAATCACAAAATTATTACAGTAACGGGAAATAATAGGGAGCTTTAGCAACGACGACGGGAACGGCAACGAGAACGTCATGTAAAAACATAAATTCACGTTATTGCGATCACTTCGCGACTATTCCAAGCCTTTTAATATGGCAAAGGTGTTTCAGTCCCTCAGGAATGAAACCGTTACGAGCGCCGCTTAATTTAGGGGAGAAAAATGAAAATTTATCTCCAGGTGCTGACGTTCTCCATAACACTTCAAACTTGGTAATTTCACTTTGTTGCTTTGCTGACGACGGCAAAGAAATGGACAGAAATGAAAAACGCACGTGCAGGGCGTGCGAAGCTATTGTTTTTGCCCACTAAATATGCAAATTTGTGACGTTCTCGTTGCCGTCGCCGTTGTCGTTGCTAAAGCTCCCTAATATCTTCAGACAACGTTCTCGTAGCTGTCGTCGTCGTCCTTGCTCATGGTTCCTATTTGCTTGGACGTCAACTGTCCATCGTCATCTCCGAGGAGGCGTTGGATGTACTGATGATAGGATGTACTTTGTCGTCCCGGCCTGCGTCTGCCATGAGAGGGAAGTATAGAGCATATAGATTGGTTGGCTTATCCTCAGACTTGCGCAGTATATGACCTAGGAACTTGCGCTGCCTTGTTCGCACCTGCTCGATCAGAGGCCTTGTCTTTGTTATTTCGTAGACACTGTCATTAGAAACCTGATCAAGCCTTTTAATTCCAAGAAAAATAAGGTAGCATGACGTGGCAAATGAATAGATCTTGCTTTCCATATCGTTGGAAATCACCCAGGACTCGCAACCATAGAGAAGGATGGTCACACAGGAAGCCTTGAAGAGTTTGAGCTTGATTGAAACAGGCGTTCCCGAACTACGCCAAAGATGCTCTAGTTTCCAGAAGGCGGTCCATGCCAGAGCTTTTCGACGTTTGAGGTCATTGCTACTTGGCGCCATCATGAAACCCAGGTATTTGAAGGGAATAGGGCTACAAGTCGCGCGAAACACAAAAGCACTATCGGTCCCGTTAGAAGAAATGATGGCAGCTTAGCTTTGTCTGACAAGGAGAAAGCACAGTTGATAAATTCTTAGGCTTAACTGCAAAATACCCTACCATTTTGAAGCTGCACCTCTAAAGAGGCTGGATACGCGGATACCACCCTTCCCCAAGTAAACTCCTAAGTATATTGTGAAGCGGATACGCGGATACGCAGTCTTTTGCCTAGTTCCCAGTATCCCCGATTCGCAGTACAACCGGCCCCTGATGAAAATGCATAATGTTGTTCTTAAACCACGATGCTCGAGCGAGACAGAATGATGTATAACTTGTTGTGGTGCCTTGCCGGCCTTACCAACTAAATAA
>NC_090879.1:7644116-7651616 GCF_036669935.1 Montipora foliosa
ACTTTATTATTTTTATGTATTCTTAATTCATATTTCTAGGTCTTAGATTAAATACTTGTACACACAACCCCACAAGCTTGGCAGATTTAACTCTTATCGTGTATAAATAAAGGCTTTATGTTATGCTATGTTATGTTATGTTATGTTATGTTATGTTGTTATGTTATGTTAATGGGACGTGCATGAGCTTCATTCACTGATGTAGGAAGTTCTGACAAAACCAATGAAATTTTCTTCAATAGTCATTGTTGGTCATCAGAGGTTGAGCGTCTCGGTCCTTGTAAATCAGAAATAGACCGTCAAGGGTGATAGAAAGTTAATAAACGGGTTGTTTTCGACCTTTTTCAGTGATAAAATGATTGATGACTTCCGTTTTTCGGGATGCCACGGGAACGAATTCTTCACGTTGCTGTCTCAAAAGAATGGCATACCTGTACATACCATGGGTGCAGTCTACGCCTCAAAGCATCTTGAGATTGGTAAACGCCTGTCTGACTATGGTGTGCAAAGTGAATCCAATTTATACTTCATCCCATGGCTACTGGATGACTCAAGTCAAGATTCAAGCATTCCCCCGGGGCAAGTGCTGGATGATGCGGTGGAACTGTGTGATGCTCCGGATATGATCACGTGGGACGATGATCCTGAGAACAAGAGAGCGAAGATGCCTTGCGGGCATGCTAAAAGTATGGAGTGATATTGGTGAAATTAAGCTCGCGGCGTTTTTGAGCCACGGACAGACACCGGAAATGAGCTGTTTACCCCTTTGACTTGTCTGCTCACAATCACATTTGTATTTCTTAGTATAGCTTCTATATTAGAGAAGTTCAGTTTCAAAATCTGTGAGAGACCAGCTACTGTCCTGGCATGCGATATGTTCAATAGTCCATTTTACAGTTGTGTGCTTAGTAACCTGGCCTATGAATGAAAGTGAGGCTGGAGTTAACCTTGTTTTGATAGAAACCTCACTGCTTTTCTTATGTAAATTATTACTACTTATAACAACATCATTAACTCAAGAAAAGGAGGGAGGTTTTGTATCATAACAAGGTCAACCCCAGCCTCACTTTCATTTAAAGGCCAGGTAACTAAGCACACAACTGTGAAGAGGTCTATTCCGGCTGCAGTTCGTGGCTCAAGAACGTTGCGTGCTTATTCCTTACGTAACATTGATAACAATATCTTTTAAGACTGAAGGTTAAAAAGGTAACACCATTCGTCATAAAATTTATGTTGAAGTTGACAAAACCGTGCTTACCATATCCAAAGAAAATGTCCTATGTCCTCGCTTATTTGAATCACAAAATATATTCGCGGATGGGTCAATTTCTTTGAAATTTGAAAGGGTGATTGCCAAAAAATAGAGAAAGGATATTTGCTACAAAATAGAGAAAAGATATTTGCTACAAAATAGAGAAAAGATATTTGCTACTACAACTGTAGTAAAAATTCCTGTGTTTTGCAAGAAAATGCGACGAAGCGGTCAAATGCGATTTTTCTTTCGTGGTGTATGTGATGTTTATGTTGTCTTTGTTCAGTATGCAAATTTTGACAGAGAACATTAAATTCTAAAACAAATACTACTGAAAAATCGTTAATAATCGTTATTCTCAGCGTTTAGTTAAACATAAAAGATGCAACGCTTAGCGAGAAATATATATGTTATTTGCCAGCTGAGAGATCCGTATAGCGAAAAACTGTGACCGAGGTCTTGAAAATGCTGCCCGTGGGTGCAGGCCGAGGGCAGCTTTTTCAAGACCGAGGTCACAGTTTTTCGCTCTACGGACGGACCCTGAGCTAGTAAATAACTTATTTATTTTTTCCCCTCTCTCCCTTCCTCTCTGAAATCACTTTTTAAATTGTTGTATTAAAGCGACTTACAAACTGAACTTTTCAAAGAGAAATATTTTAATTTGAATTATATTTCCAAACCTCCTGTCTAATAAAGAGTAACTTCTGTATGGAACGGATTCCGCCATGAGCGGGCCGGATGAGACAATTCCGCCCGCTCCTGGAACCAATCAGATTGCAGGATTTGTTGAATTCCGCCCGCACACGCCCTGCAAAAAAAAAAAAAATTATGTCACTATTTTGGAAAAAAAAATTCGCGGGAAATTTGTTAGGTAGAAAATGAGCTTTAGGAGGGAGGGCGTATGTGAGCCTTAACGCGAAGGAATCCCAAATGTACAACTATCGGTTTTCAGGGAAGTACAGGGGTGCAAGATCAGGTGGCTACAAGGAAACAGTTGTAAATCATCCAGTTTTAACTGTATTTCAGGTAATTCTCTGATCTTCGGTTAATCCGGACAACGAACGTACTCCCATTCTTTTACCTTCAGCTCCAAAGTCTTTAACAGCGTACTGTCGCAGCATTTTGGACGCAGGTCACTCTCGGTTTCTGTGCCCATATATAAGCGAGGGTGAACCTCCGGTTTATTGTGGTGTGGAATGGAATTACGTAGACGTCAGGCGCCTCGCTGTATTGACTGAGGAAGAAATTGCTGAGTTTGAGAAGAAAATCTCAAAAAATTACTTAGTAAAGGCCACGAGAATCCAAGAGCGTATCAACAAGAAGGACATCAGAGTTGTGTGTCCATTGTGCACTAAAAATGAAAAAGCGCAGTACGAATTTTGTTAGCATTGTGTCCATAAATGGAGGAATACCTCAGATATTAATTAAGAAGGACTGTCTTCTTACAGAATTGCAACAAAGATCGCAATAAGTTCAAATTTTCTTAAAATCTAGTTTAGAAACTTGCATTTTCGACTCATATCGGCGTTTAAAAATTTTTGCTTAAAGCCCTTATGTTCTCTATTCAGAACCGCCCTCAAGCTCTGAGATCACTATTCACCATCCGCTACCAGTTTATTTCGGAGTGAAACCAGCTCTTCGGACACCAAGTGGAAAACGATGCCGAAAATCGCGCACGGTGTTCACTGACTTACAGCTGAGGGTCTTGGAGAAAATCTTTTCGGAACTAAAGTATCTGGACTCTACAAACCGCGCCAAGCTGTCGCATGATCTGGGATTGAACGAAGCGCAAGTCAAGACCTGGTTCCAGAACAGAAGAATGAAGTGGAAAAAGATAGAAGCAAAAACTGAAAAACCAGACAGCTCAACTGTGGCAAAGAAAGCAGACAAGACAGCATTTAAACAATTTTTTGGCGCGAAGAATTGACATACTAGGGTACGAAGATTATGAAAACACTTTCGCATTAATGGAGTCCGATTGCACGTTAAGATTTGGCCGCTTGAGGCTCTTATGAAAAGCATTTTGTATATTTAACAGTAAAATTTGTTTCTGCATTTAGTAGGTCTCTACATTGAGTAAGTTTCTGCTTTAGTAGGTCCCGAGAGATCATCCCGTGCACGTTCTTGTAGTGTCTGATCGTGTTTGACTACGGAGGAGGATTCATTTGTTGTTTGTGTCCTTTTGCATGATTATGTAAATCTTGTCGAGAAGACAAGGTAAGGCATTTTTGTTCGATTCATGTTCTTTGTTTTCGATTCCTAAATACGTTTGCAAATTCCCATACAGACGCTTATAATTTTGACTGATCGTGATACTCAAATTACATCGTTAGCTTGGGGTACCTTTGTTGCCACGAGTAAGAAAATAATCATCAGCAATATCGCAAAAATAGGAGGACAAACCATGTAGATCAGCGCGCGTAGTTTGGTGATAATCAATTAATATCAGGAAGATTAAAAGTCCTCAAGTAGAATTGTAGTATTATTTCCAGATTGATCGACCAAGGCCAATCACTTGTCTAATTCTTTCAGATAAGATAAATCGAAAGATAGAGGTCTGTAGAAAACTCCAACAAGTAGTCTTGTGAGTAGATTTGGAATAGTGATTTCGCACCTCACAAGTTTGCAATTAGTTTCAAGGTTTTGTCTCCTAGTACACTCTAAGCGTTGATTACATGCTAGAAGAACACCTCTGCCATTACGAGAACGATCACTACGAAATACTTCGCATGACTTGGGAAAGATTTCACTGTTGCCAATCGTAGAGTCCAACCATGTCTCGGTGACAGCAATTAGATCATAATCAAAGGTTGCCAAACGAACTCTAAGGTCCCTTTCTTTATTCACAATGGCCGTTTTTATACTAGAGACGTCATCATCCGTCCAGACGAATTATGCTTCTCTCATGGAATCCGTCTTACGTAAAGACGGGACGAACTATATGAGACGCATAATTCGTCTACGACGAACTTGGGCAAACATTTTTTCTGCGGCTGTAAAATTCGTCTGATTTAAAGACGGGCACAAGACGCAAAACATGGAATAATTCGTCTCGACGAAGTGTCCACTTTAGTGCGTCTTCGAAGACGCACTAAACTGGATACTTCGTCCAGATGCATAATGCGTCTTGTGCCCGTCTTTATACTAGACGAATTTAACAGATGCAGAAAAAATGTTTGCCCAAGTTCGTCCCACTAATAATGCGTCTCTAGTATAAAAACGGCCAATGCTTCGAGCGTTAGAGCGACTTTCGTATGACCTTGAAAAAGTGTTCGCAATTTTTTTCACGGGCCAATGTTTGGCAGGATTAAAACAAAGCTTCTCCTTATTCCCGTCAAGGAAACTCCAAGTATGGGCAGTAAACAGTTCGATTGCCCAATTACATTACTGCATTTCAAATGACGTCAAAGCGAAACTTTCCAGAAAGTTCCATGGAGAGATGACGTTGTTTGCATCTGCGTTCGCTAAGCCAATGAAAATTCGCGTTCGTTTGTTTTTGTTCGATAAGCCAATTAGAGCGACTTTCATATGACCTTGACAAATAAACGTAACAACAGAATGTAAACAAAAATGCGAAACATTTCATTGGCTAATCGAACAGAAACAAACGAACGCGAATTTTCATTGGCTTCGCGAACGCGGATGCAAAAAACGTCATCTCTCCATGGAACTTTCTGGAAAGCGATCAGCACTTCGCTTTGACGTCATTTGAGATGCAGTAATGAGATTGGGCAATCGAACTGTTTACTGTCCATATTAGGAGTTTCCTTGGCGGGAAAAGGAGAAGCTTTGATTTAATCTTGCCAGACGTTGGTCCGTGAAACAAAGTGCGAACACTTTTTCAAGGTCATACGAAAGTCGCTCTAAACGTTTTGCATTTTTGTTACGTTCTGTTTTTACGTTTATTTTTCAAGGTCAAACGAAAGTCGCTCTAATCGTCAAGAAAGACAATTTGGCTTTACGTTCGACCTGGCCATTAGTTTGCTGAGGACCCGGGTTTGATAGAATATCACCACGGGCAAGCAAATAAACCTCAGCGGCAAGAGATAGTCTTAGAAGCCTGATTAATGCAGTGGTTTTCGTCCCCGTGGGGACGAACGCCATTTTCGACTTGCCATGTGGATACTTGTAGATCGAAGAAAGAATCTTGATATTAGAAAAAGTAATCAAGTTACCAGCATACCAACTTGTTATATTGCTATCCGACAAGATATCAGACTTGTTTGTAGTATCTGGAGGATGGAACGAAGTTCTGATATTGAAAAAAAAAAAAGGAGAAGCGTGACCTCCATGCGAGCACGACCGACCGCCATAAGCCTGTCCTGTGGTCTCGCGGCTGGAAGAAAACAATAAGAAATCTAGGAAAACAACATCCTCGCAGACTGACATGTTTGCGACCAAGGATTAAATTTTCAGATATAGGCGATTGAGCAATGCGCTTTTAATGATCAGTAAAGATGTCTTGGGTGATTTCCAAAATAAGAATGTGTTTCAGGCCTACGCTAATGGAAACAAAAATACAACAAAGACTTCCTAATTTCATATTGTACTCTGAGTCATTATGCGCACACTACGCGGGCCTATTTAGTTGCCAGAGGGTCTTCTTTTTTTTTTCAAATTTATTGATCTTTAAATATCAAAAATAACAAAAAAGAACAAAGAAAAACTGACAAAAGAGAGAAAGAAGACCACAAGGCGAGGTAACAGGACCTAAAGTCCCATGCAGGGCACCTCCCCACTATGATAGAATATCCGGCAATCTAATGTCATTTAGTTAAACCACTGTTGCCAATGGCAACCACAACTGCAAATAAAATTCCGTGAGCATGTTTATTGATCTTTGTATACCCTAGCAATATAGGTCTTGAAGGACTTAGTAATTTTTGACTAAGGAAATTTCCAGGTGTAACGATTTGCATATTAATGAAGGGGTAGTTTCTAAAGAAACTGTGTTGCTGCGTCGGTGGGGAAGTAGTATACAAAAATTTGGTTTTATCAACGGAGTTGACAATCTCGTACCCAGAGTCCTCGGGCTTCTTGGTCAGCGGGTGAGCGCCCGGAGAGACTCTGGGATAATCGACTCCATTTTCCCAGAAAACGTGGGTTCCGGTCTTATTACGTATGCTTGAGAGTAACCGGAAACAAAAAAGAGAGAACCGTAAACAGTAGAAATGGCGGGTTGACATTGTTCGAGAAACAAGAATTTTAGCCTTACACACAAAGAAACTGGAGAAATGTTCATTGGCTTGCTGTAAGAGCAAATGAAGATGAAACCTCTGACGCTTTCGGTAAGTGTATTTTTAGTGCTTCAGCGTACATTCCATCCTTCAGAATGCCATCGTGCAAGCAACAAGATCGACAATTTTTTTGTGGAAACGACACAATTGCCCTCTTCTACTACAATTGGATGTTTCCGTAATTCTGAATGGCTTCGACAAGACCTTATTCCACGGATTTCTCCTCAAAGAGACTGGTGTAATGTTTTCCCACGGTACTTTTGCAACAGCAACAGTGATCACGCGTGGGAAAATTCCCGTGCGGTATAAGACATGATTCAAACCTCGTCGTTTTATTATTTTTGTGATTTATATATTTCTGAGGTAGAAAAAATCAAACAGCACTGAAATTAGTTTTAGATTTTGAATCTCCCTCCAAATTCTGGGGCTTCCGAATTACTTACCGATTTCCTGTAGGACTGTCATTGTTACGCAAGCGGCCAATCAAAAATATAGTTCAAGTCGATTATCCCAGAGTCTCTCCGGGCGCTCACCCACTGACCAAGAAGCCCGAGGACTCTGGGTACGAGATTGCGGAGTTGATAATGTAAATTGGCCACCGTACAGAGATTCTAAAAGCTTCTTAGGTTCCATCTTAGGTTCATATTAGGTTCCATCTTTTAACACTACGAATGAAAAAGGACGACAGATAAGTAGTCGAATTACAAAAAGGCATCTGTAAATGCATCACATCAGTACACTGGGATCGCCGACTACCATCGTTAAAGGATATCTTTTGGGGGAAGAAAGACTCGTCAACAATCCTGCTGTTTCACTTCTTTATTTGGCATTCTCGGGTCGATGTTACAACTCTCGTTCAACTAGTTCTCACTCTTAACTCTATTTTGTGAGCCATACAGCACCCTTTTTTTGTTCGTGGTCTGACTGATCAATAAAGTACCAATCACACGTCAAAATGACGCTTGCCGGACGCACTACGCCTGCGCGTCAGGGCATTAACATATTTTTTCA
>NC_090879.1:7656616-7659116 GCF_036669935.1 Montipora foliosa
CGACAGAAAGTCTTTAAGCGAGAAGAATTGTCCTGGGAACGAGGTTGTGAGGGTTCATAGCCACATCCAATATTGAATTTTTTTCAGGTGGCTCTGAATTGGCTCCAAATAATTTATTTTATCTTTGCAGAGAGTTTTAATATCCGAGCCTGATAATTGGGTTTCCTCACCCAACGAGGCCCGAGTCGCAACAGCGAGTCAAATACAAGGCAGACATCGAATTTTATTGCCTTTGATTCTTCGTTCTTGTAAAATGGCCCGGATATTTGGAGGTCCTGTTAAAACAATATTAAAAAGAAATACTCTTATTTTGTTCGATACTATACAATTTGTGGCAAATCTGTTATTTATAGACTCTGCTGCAACCACAGGCGCCCCAGGTTCAGTGTGCGGAAATTTAAGGATTTGTATGGGAAAACCGCACTCCAAGGAGCAAGGATGGCACAGTCGGTTAGTGCGCGGCCTTGGTGCAAGAGGTCTTGAGTTCGATCTCGCGTCCTTGTTTCGACATCTTTCCTTTCCGTGTAGCTAAGTAGCTTTAAATACCCGTAAAACGGAGCACTGATGGAGAGGGAGGAGTAAAATGAGCGCACCGTCGACCTCAGCTTTGTCAGTTGAATTACTGTTACGAGTTATCGACGTTAAATATGGTTGCTTTACCTTACTTTACTTTTTACCTGAGAAGATAATTACTAGGTTGCCAGTATGGCAATCCCAGTCGGAAAATGGGTAATATTTCTCTGTTTTTTAATTTTATTGTTTTCCGTGTAGGTAAAAGTCTTGCCTGTCACTCCCCTGCTAGGTGGTGTCTTTGTGCATAGAGTCTTCTGTGCGTATTTTGTTAGGTTTAAGGGGTTGGGGTTTTATTTGTCGCAAAGTAAAACTAAAGTTGTCTTGACTCGCCGAAGGTTACACATGAAAAAGGAACAACAGAACAATAGTTTGAATAACAAAAGAAAAACACTATCACCAATGGGAAGCTTAATTAAATATTCCTGTGAAGAGGTGTGAGTGTGCATAACTTAAAATTTAAATTAGCAACCGTCAAATGTTCTTTTTTCTTTTCTTTTTTTTTTTTACAATAACAACACTCCCAGTTTTGACGTTGCTTATTTGACAATTTTCATTCCTAGTTGGATGACAAGCTTCTCGAAGGGATACTTAGGTAACGGCTTCGTCAGAATGTCCGCAATCATCTCTTCAGTGGCTACATATTTTAAAATAATCGCTCCGTCTTGCACTCCTTCGCGAACGAAATGATAGCTTATATCAATGTGCTTGGTCCTAGCATGACCCACAGGATTCTTTGCCATTGCAATAGCTCCTTGGTTGTCTTCATTGATTACAACGGGTTCTGCAAGAGGTTTTTCTACATCTGTGAGTAACCTTCGAAGCCAAATTGCTTCCTGAGTGGCCGCACTAAGGGCTACATACTCAGCTTCTGCTGTCGACAGCGCAACGGTGGCCTGTTTCTTGCTCAGCCAGCTCACTGCTCTCTTAGCCAATAAAAACACGTTACCTGAAGTGGAGTGACGGTCATCCACATCACCCGCCCAATCAGCATCTGAGTAACCAATCAAGTTTCCATCAGCACACTTCTTGTAACTCAGGCCAAGGTATACGGTTCCTTTCAGATATCTGAGAATCCGTTTTGCTGCAGTCAAGTGACTTTGTGTAGGATTTGCACAAAACTTCGACACAACTCCCACTGCTTGGGCGATGTCCGGACGCGTTGTGATTGCAGCATAAAGTAAGCTCCCAACGATGGACTGGTACGAGATCATATCGACTGGTCTGCTAACACCATCATCCTTTTGCAGCTTGACGTTCAAATCAGCAGGTGTGGACACCGTTTTCGCTTCTGTTTGCCCAAACTTCTTGAGCATCTTTTCGATGTACTGCCCTTGATGAAGATAGACTTGCTTCCTTTCCTTGTCTTGAACGATACAAACTCCCACATAGTAATGCAGCTCCCCCATATCTTTCATCTTAAACTGCAAGTTTAAGCTGTCCTTAAGTCTTTGCATCTCGAAAATGTTTTCCGCTAGTATCATAAGATCATCGACGTGAATTGCGATGATTGTGAGCGTATCCTTCTTTCTGATGAACACACAGGGATCTGCTAAGGCTTGAGTAAAACCAACCTTTTCAACACTTTCCCTGGAGGCTTTATTCCAACACCGGGACGACTGCTTTAATCCATAAAGCGACTTCTCTATCTTGCATACCAGATGCTCTTCTCCGGGTTTCACATATCCTTCCGGTTGCTGCATGTAAATTTCTTCATTGAGTTTGCCATTAAGAAAAACTGTCTTAACGTCCATCTGATGAATCAGGAGATCATGCTGGACTGCAAACGCTAGCAAAAAACGGATTGAAGAGAAACGAACTACAGGCGGAAAAATTTCATCATAATCAATCCCATATTTCTGCGCGTAACCCTTGGCTACTAGGCGTGCTTTAAAACGTTCCACTCTACCGTCTACATCATGCTTCAGCT
>NC_090879.1:7671616-7676616 GCF_036669935.1 Montipora foliosa
CAGCCAAAAAGTACAATAACAAAATTGAACGGAACAAAAATCTCCCCAAATGTTTTTCGCTGATGGTTTCCTTTTATACTCCCGGTTCAAAATTAATGTTGTTTTCACTTCGTAAATTTTGTTGCTGATGGCAAAATATTTTATTCTCGATCGACCGTCCTGGACACTTCCTTCTGCTTTTCCTAAAAACTGTGTATCAATATTTATTTACTTTTGTATCAATATTTGTTTTGCACAACGCAAGGTAACAAAATCTGTACCTAGCTAGGGGTGCAGGGATGGCGCAGTGGTGAGAGCACTCGCCTCCCACCAATGTGGCCCGGGTTCGATTCCCGGACTCGGCGTCATATGTGGGTTGAGTTTGTTGGTTCTCTACTCTGCACCGAGCGAGAGGTTTTCTCCGGGTACTCCGGTTTCCCCTTTCCTCAAAAACCAACATTTGACTTGATTTACTTTCATTGTCAATTTCAGTTTACAGTGTCCCCAATTAGCGCTTAAATAAAGTTCCTTTCCTTTCCTTTCGCATTTTTGAGCGTTAAAACAGAATCTTCGGTCCTATGCTTCTGTATATTTTTTTAGGTCACCCATCCAGATACTAACCCCGCCGGAGAGGGAGAGACTTCAATGAACTTTTTTATGAAAAAGCTGTCAGATGCTCAGAGTACACGCTTAAACATGTCTTGAAAAGAAGTTGTGAAGAAGCCAATGTTTCTCCATTCCCTTTTATTATTTTCTTCAATCTTTCTGGGTTTAGTACTTGCTAGTAACTACATGTCTTCTCAGGGGGTTATTTTCCTAAGACTTCTACCATGGCACTACAATGATATACACCCAGAAGTCGTGCAGCAAAAGCCCTTTGGCTCACACGTTCATACGCCGAAACAGATCTTTTTCTGAGGTTATAAACCTGGCTGCCAGCCTTTTAATCATTTGTCAGAAAGAAAAAATTCCTGTCATCTTTAGAAAAAATCGGCACGCATTGCGTACGTGTGGTAGTACAGTAACACAGCGCTTTATTCCATATTGTCAACTGAGCTGCGTTTTGTCTTTCAGAAGGTTCAAGTTGTCTTTGCATAATATGTAGCTCTAATAGTACACAATATTGTTTTGGTATTGTATACAATACCAAAACAATATTGTGTACTATTAGAGCTTGTGTACTATTAGGGCTGACCCATGCTGTGGGCCCATGAACCCTCTCAATGATGTCCTGTTCAAGGAGTTCATTAACTTTGGTAGTTACCTTGTCTTTCAATGAAAAAGGCACTCGTCGCACCTTCTGAACCACTGGAGTTGCACTAGGATCAATAGGTAGCTTTAATTGGTAGTTCTTCAGTTTCCCAATCCCTTGAAATACACTGGCGTATTTTGCTTTGAGTTGATCCACAAAAGAGTCGTCAACAGTGTTACAGTTAACGTTCCCTGTATTGACAGTTTCTGCGGTGGTTGAATAATCCTACAAACAACGCCTTTGACTCCTTTTCCTGCCCGGGGGGAGGGAATTTGATCATCTTGGTCTTCCCCGGGGCGGGGTATTTGATCACCACCCATAGAGGGTGGGGAATTTGATCATTAGTCTTGATTTCATGTTACGTTCAATACTTTACCACACGGAAATGAAAAATTTTCGTCCCAGATCCCCCTTTATAAAAACATACAGGAAAATAGAAAACAATTTTCATTTTATTTCAAATCAAAACAATTGCTTTCCAAGTACTTACAGCGGTTACCATTCACACGTGCCCCTCAACGATTTTTTTCTTTTTTTCCATTTTTCGAAACTAAATTTGGGTGGACGTCAATCAATCAATTTACGGTTTCAAAAAATGAAAACAAAATCTTTGAGGGGCGCGTGTGACTGATAACCGCTGTAAGCTCAGATAACGCTTTCGCCTCAAGTTCACAAGAATTCACTGTTCATGATCACAATATACTTCTTATTATTTCTTTTTGGTAGTCGATTGGAAATACAGCCTTTGTCAGTTGTCATTGGTTAATAGAAGAGACTGGTCCTGTCTTAAATAGTGGTGCACGCGTTTCTTTGTGGAAGCCATGTATAAAGAATTATCTGGCATACCAATTTCATTTCATTAAAGAAGCCAACTCTAAGAAGAAGATTGTTTGATATGAATGCAATTCTTATAAAACAATAATGTCAACGACATCCCAGTCGTCCTTGCAATTGGCTTCATTATGGTAATTTGACCAAGGTCAAAACAATTATCTAAACTGCATATCTTTGCCCTAAAACATGGACTAAATTTAAACTTTTCTTTGCATGCATGCTAGCTCTTCCACGCTGTTACGGTGTTCGACCTGACTAAAAGCCTCTACAAGGCTTTTCGTTTTCCCTTTTCTTTTGCCTGAGGTAGTTAAGGGACCTATCACAATAGCACGGTACAAATTCAGAGAACAATTAAATTCACCTATGCCAATAGAAAAAACATCGGGACTTAATTTCAGCTGCTGACTCAGAGGCGAAACAACCTGAAGAAACTCCTTTTTCCCTGTTGTAAAGTGTGACTATTCCACCTAGAAAAATAACGAATCATACGGATATACGAGTGCAGCCAGAGAGAGTCTAGTTGGACTCACGGTCAACACATCGGAATGCAAAATGATCTCAATACACTGGGTCTGTTCTCAATCTTCCAGTTCTGCAGTTTCAAGTACTTCCTGGTTGGTGATCTTATCCTTCCAGGTGATCTCAAGAATTTTGCGGAGGAATCTGAAGTGGAGTGTGTTCAGTCTAGCTTCTCAGTGTCTCGTGTATGTAGGCCATGTCTCTCTCCCATACAACAGGGTGCTGAGGACGCATACAGAGCATTCAAGTCACTATCCAGGGGGAAATTGGAGGTGATTGTTGAGCCAAGGTACTTGAAGGCGTCCACAGAGTCGAGTGCTTGGTTGCTGATCAGGATGGTCGGCTCAGCATGGGTCCCCATTGCCAATACCTCAGTCTTTTTGATGATGGTAAGGCCAAAGTCCTGGCAAGCAGTCGCTAAGCGGTCTATGATCGCTTGTTGTCCGCTCTCTGTGTAACTGACAAAGGGAACGTGTCTGCAAAGAGCATCTCTCTTAACAGCACTGTCTTCACTTTGGTCTTAGCGCGGAGACGATTCAAGTTCATTAGCTTTCCGTTGTGGCGTGTACGGTGGAGGAGGCCGCCCTCACTGCAGAACTGGAAGGCGTGTTGGAGGAGGATAGAAAAGAAAATACCAAACAGGGTGGGTGCCCACACGCAGCCTTGCTTCTCTCCACTGTGAATTTTGAACGGGCGAAATCAAGAGTCCTCTTGACGAAATATTATAACTGAAAACATACATACACACAAACGAGATGCTTTATCAACTTTATATCAGTTATCGTTGAATTTAGGAGTACCTTACTAAGCGAATGTCTCCATCGTTGAGTTTATTGCTTGCCGTGGTAATGTTAGCCTTTCTACTTTCACTGTGTTCCGGATTCCGGATTCCGTTTCCGGATCCCTTTGAAAAAGAAAGTTTTTTCGTGGAAACTGAGTAAGTTTTGCCGTGAGAAAGTAAGTTTTGCCGTGGCAGCTGTGGGCCACCGTAAGCAAGGCACACCTATACAATTCACACTCGTTGTCTTACATTCCCGGATGTACTAACGCTCTCATACACTACATCACGCAATAAGAGAAAAATAGACCTCTTCCGGCCGGCGATTTTCTTTTGTTTGTCGTCTCGGAGTAACACGTTGCGCGGGTTTAAAGCAACTTTGTGGTCAAAGGGCCGATCTCTTTCAACCACGTTGCGTTCGTTGACGACACCGTCAACTTCGCCAACCTCGTAAGGAAAAATCTTGCTGGGGATGATCCTCCAAGGAATAACAATGGCCTTGCAGCAAAATACAGGCTTTTTCAGCCCTGTGGTATCTGTTCAGAATTCAACAAGGTGGTGGTGTATGTTTGTGACACCCAAACGAGCTGTATCAAGATATTCACAACCCTTAAGAAAACTGCCGAATTCCTTAAAAGTACTGGAGATCTTTTTTCTGCATTTTCTATTTATGAAAACCACCAGGCGTACGACTCCTGCGACCTTTTAGGTGCAATCTTTAGAGTGAGCAGGTGCTTACAGGTTCCAGAGCCACTTTCTTTAAATGCTCCGAAGGAAGCGTGGCAGCGAAGACGGTAGTGTCAGGCAAGAAGCTACTCAAATATAAAGCAAAATCTATATCCGCTGGGATATGACGACATCAGTCTACTGAATTTTTTGACAAACCGCCAACAACGCGTGGTGGTACGTGGTACCTTCTCCTCGTGGACCCATGTTAAATCCGGAGTACCCCAGGGAACAATTCTGGGGCCTATTCTATTTCTCATTTATGTTAACGATATATCATCTAACATATCGTCTTCCATCAAAATGTTCGCTGATGACACAAAGGTGTACAGAGAGATCACCGATTTTGAAAACGACACTCGAGCCCTTCAAACGGATATCGATCGTTTGGTGAACTGGGCGACCCTCTGGCAGCTTAGATTTAATCCAGAGAAATGTGAATCGATGCGTATAACTCACAGCCGTGACAGGTCGGCCCCCTCCTATACAATGGGATCAAGTATTACGTCTGTCAAGTGTACGAAAGATCTAGGAGTCTTTATCTCCTCTGATTTATCGTGGTGCGCCCAAGTTCACGCTGTTGTGTACAAGGCAAATAGAATCTTGGGTGTCGTTTATAGAACTCTTGGGCCCTCGAACGTAGAAGCTTTCTCTACCCTGTATAAGTCCTTAGTGCGACCTGTTCTCGAATATGCCGTTCCAGTCTGGTGTCCATACCTAGTCAAGGACATCCTAGCACTCGAAAAAGTCCAGAGGAGAGCATCGCGCCTTGCATTAGGTCAAAGAAAAGGAGATATGGAGTATGAAGACCGCCTCAAAATTCTAAAATGGCCCACTTTAGAGAAACGCAGACACTACATCTCCCTTGTAGAGTGTTATAAAACCGTATTTGGCCTAAATGGTTTAAATTTT
>NC_090879.1:7681616-7736616 GCF_036669935.1 Montipora foliosa
TCACACAAGATTGAGAATGTGATCGCGGAACGAAGAATTTAGTAAGGTTGAACACGGTCGAGGCGCGTAGCGCCTCGTTGGCTATAACCAGTATCATATCCAACAAGCGCGAATGGAATAATTGTTTTATTAAATTCCTTAAATTCCAAAAGTTTAGAAAGTACGAAATACGAGCGAAAAAAGCGAGCAAATCCGAGCGAAATCGAAAAAACTTGATGAGAACTGATAGCCAACGAGGCGCGTAGCGCCGAGTTGGCTATCTATCATCTCATATCCAAAGCGCGCTCATGGAATAATTGTTAAATATTGATGACCAGCTCCTCGAAACCGAAAGTAGTACAAAACAGTGGGACAATATAAGCGGTTAAAACTTGAACATAAATATAAAAACATTTAACCTTAAATACGAACACATTGCATTCTTGAATTTTCGATCCCTGATTTTGGTTTTCGCACCGTATGATCGTGCGGAGAGCGTCTCCGGGCTGGATATTTTTATGGCGGGAAGCAACATTCCAAATGTATAATTCCATTCAGCTTGGCAGCGTAAATTTTTCGGAACTATATTCACTTAACACGCTTGATGTCCGGTGACTACGCAAAATAAAATCGCTTGTTGGGCTTTTACAGCGGTAAAATTCTCCACAACGGCTACTGGGCTTGAATCGACTTACCTTCCCAGTTTTGCTCTGTGTAGCCTCCAAATATATAATTTCCACTCCTCACCACTGTTACAGTTGGTCCTTTGCGGTCGCAGCGAGAGTGAAAGTGGGTAGCACCCCAGCCATCGCGAGAAGCTCGATATATCAGCGCATAATTTTGGCCAGCACTTGTGAGGGAGCCTTTGAGCCAATCCGTCAATACTTGGCGCTGCTCCATGGATAAGATGGAAGAATCGTTGAAGGGGTTGGCTTTAAGTTCCTCAATGATTCCTTGAACTTGATAGAACTCGGCTTCTGTGAGCAATTCTCTACGAATGATCTTGTCTTCTGGAACAACAAGATTCCCCGTACGCAAGTAATTCAGGATGTACCGGAAGTGGGTTCCATCGCGATCAATGAAGTAAGTTCCATCTTCAGCGGGCTTTGTATCGAATCTTCCAGAGAACATAGCGCTAAACATTGAACCTGCAGAAAATGAAAGAAATTGGGTGAAAACAGATGCTCTTGTAGGCCAGTTGCAATTTCAAGTCGCTGAGGAAAATTACTTTAGTGCATTAAGTATTACAAAACCCAGGCAAAACCATTGATTAATTAATAACCTGAATCCTTCCTCATAGTTTCCGGACTAGTTGAAAATATTTGTCCGCCAACATTGAGTTTCAGTGTTTTGGGGAAATTAACGTGTTTAAGCTTCTTTGCCACGGCATCGAAAGCCTCCATTTCCTTGCGAAGTTTCAAAGTCTCACAACTCAGAATGTCAAAGACTTCTTTAATGTGGCCGTTAACCGCTTCTACGGCCCTTTCTCTGTCTGAAGCGAAATCTTTCTCCTCCACCTCCCGCGGTGATGATGCCATGTTTTTCTGGAAAAAGAAACTTTCTGTATAACACAAACATTCACTGTCGCATAAGGTGTGCCGGCAATGCGCCAGATAGTTTAAGTATAGTATTCAAGAAGGGCAGTATGAGCTCGTGGGCTCCTGATAAAGGTCTATTTTTCTATTGGCTAAACTCCCTTTTTTTCCGTACGCTCATTGGCCCAAGCTTGACATTTTAGATCAGCTGATGCAACCCGTTCGATGATATCATCGTGTAATTTTAGGCTTGGTGTTTCAGTCTCAGTCTTTTTTCGTTTTTCTTAAGCTTTTTTTTTTTCCGCGTGGGTTAGCCCACTTCTTTCTTCGCTTCGACAGTCAGGGTAATATAACTTTCAAATGGTGCTACTTTCGATTTTTTCGTTTAGTGTGTTTTGGCTTTCCGCGGCCAGCAATGATGCGTGCGCGAAACTCACTGAACCAAAAACTCGGCTGACTTTCATTGATTTCGTGAGAGAGTTCCGCGATATAAAAAAGACAAATTGATTACAACACTGTCAAATATCACCGATCAAAATTACATCAGAAGTAAACTGGATAGGAGTGAAATCATTTTTAAACCGTTATTCCATGGTTTATAAAAATCATAAAAGTACTTGAACTCTCATTGTTCTCAATCTCATTAATAATTCATAAGCCAAAAACAAAAGAAATCACTACCTTGAAGGAAGTTTGGATACAGTGTGGTCTAAATTAGCATAAAATTTCGCCAACTTTGATTCCAAGTATTTCTTAAAATACTGATTCCTTTGACAAGCAATATCAAACACTCGAAAGAGTGTTTCATCAGATATTCAACTACCTCGAAATCGGTTAAAAAACTCCGCCTTCGGCCTCGTTTTTCAACTCGCTTCTCGGTGTTTGGATTTCCGATGAAACACTCCTTCTCGTGTTTGATATATTACCAACATTTTATTGCCCCATTTAGTACAAATGCTGGACATTGATAACATTTTGGGCCTTTTTATTTTCAAAGTTATGTTCTAGTTCAAGCTATCCCAAGGGGATTTTTTGCCTTTACTTTCAAAAGGCCGTCACTGAATTTTTGTGTGCAGAAATGGGTAAAAAACACAAACAACCAAATAGACAAGGGTATTGCCGAAGCTTCCAGCGTTTGGGTATAAGGGCAATCGTTATTTAAGGTAATTCCTTAGTATTGCATTGCGCATCCCTACTGCGCACGATTTTCGCGTCATTAGAGCGCGCACATGAGCACGTGCGCGTAAAAAAAGCAAGAGATTTCCCTCAAACTAAGCCCGATAGCGAAAATAAATGCTCCTTTTCTCTCAAACGAGCACGGTGACCCCCCCCCCCTTTTTTTTTTTTCAGGTATTTGCTAAGAACAATCTAATAAAGAACATGTTTGAAGAAGAAAAAAAGTTTGATAGTAGAACATGAATTTTTTTTGAAAACAGTTCTGTACTGGGTGTATTTTAGCCAAGGCGAGGACTTCAAGCTAACCACAGAACGGTCCCAAAAAGTGCACTATTCCTACAACCAGGAAATCAAAAACGGCGTAAATGAAGCAATACTGCTTATGTGAATAAAAGAAGCTTTATTTTCAAAATAAAATTTTGTATCTTCTAAGTAACCAAGACTTAATTCTGTATGAAGATGATTCGAATTTTTAACGCGCAATCAGTAAAAATGCCCCATTTTAAAGCCTGCTGACGCGTAAACAAGCACGGTGACCCCATTTTTTTATTGCATTTTTTAATGTTCATATCATGAATGTTAATTATGCCAAGTTTCCAAAAAAGATTGATAGTAGAACAATTTCAAGGGAATTACCTTAAGCTGATGGCGTGTCTGGCATTCATGAGGCGAATCCAGGCTTTTTTCGTGGGCCTGGGAGAGTGGTCTTTCCAAATTGAACTTTTAAAAATATATAAATGTTAGAACAATGCCGTATCTACAGAATTGCTTTTGTAATACACTTCATTATGTAAAAGACCACCAAAATGACCGGCACTTTGCCAGGGGAACATTCTGCCTTTTTACGAAAGGGTCATGAAGGAAAGAAGACAATTAAGCTCCTCTGAAAACCAGCCTCTCCAAACAGTTACATGGGCATTCGAGACGCTTATCACGCTCGGGAATGAGAGTTTTCTTAATGAAAACTTTTTTTTAATCAATAAAATGCATAGTTACACATCTTAAATAAAAAGAAGAAGAAAACTAAGTTGGCTACTATTTAAAAGAACTCAGGCTAGTTTCCTGTCTAGTCTGCCCTTTGTCGCGTGGATGTCATGACAAATGGGGCATTGGTTATATCTTCAGGAAAGCACCTATATTTTGCGATATATTTATTTGCCACTTGTAACGAGAACGGAATCAAGTAGATCAGACATGGGCATACATGGGCATGCATTACACTTGAATTAACAGCATTTTTTTAATGGATTATACAAGGATTTTCAGTAGAACTTCTCATGAAGTTCATTACACCATCATACTTCGTCGGTTTGTACGGACAACTATCTACGTGTTAATTTTGTTACAAATGAAAAGGAAATTGGATGCAGAGGAGAGTAAAACAACTTGTTTTCTTCATTAAAAAGTATTAATTAACAGTACAGGGATTAAAAGTAACAAATTAATTTTATTTCTATCAATTTAAAACTTATTATTTCGAACGAGTGTAAGTCAGTTCTCCTGTGAAAGAAGACTAGGCACATCCATTGGTCTTGTACATGAACTCGACGACAAACTTTGGGCGAGACAGGAAAATCCTTAATCAAATGCAAAAGAATATGAGGTAAGAAAGCGAAACCCTGTTCCCCACGATAATTATTTGCAATCTTCTTCAGATCGCGCCCGTGCTACGAAGGTTATTTTTCTCTGCTGTTACCATGACTGCGCGGTCTACTTTCACACCAACTGACCAATAAGGCGTCGTCTTTGAAATGACTACGCAACCACACATTTTAAATGATTTTCATCGGGTTAGGACCAAATAGGGTAGGATCTCATGGATATATACCCACCACGAGTCCCATAGGTCAAACCTCGTCAAACTCTCATTTTACAGATTAAGTTTCTAAGCGCCCATTTTACTGATTACCATTTTACTCTCATATGCCTTATTATTAGCACTGAGCACTATTTAGTTCTAAAAATTAATTTAGAATGATTAGTATTAGAATTATGGTTTGTGTATACCCATGAGATACTTGTGGCCAAATATAGAGGCTTCGCTTTCGTACCCTCTTGTCAAACGCTAAAAATTCCACTCCTCGGCCAGACTTCCACTTCATAATTTTATCGAGCATTCGCTGCACTTTTCCGGGCTTTTTCATTGTAAACTGCTCTTGTGTGATTATAAGCCTCCAGTAGGTCTTGACCAGCGTAGTTCTCTGGTTCAGGTTTGATCAGCAAAGAAAATACCGCACTCAACACATCTCGCACGCAACGGGTTGGCAGCCAGTTCTCCTCATTCAGAAATCCCAGACATACATTCCCTGCTGTAGGGCTCACATTTAGGTGATAAATTGGAGTCAGGAAACGAACCTGTGATCAAAATTAAAATGAGATATTTGATTTGTCCGTTTCAACAATTTGATGATTGCTTAGTTACCTGGCTTTTGACTAAAAGCAACAGCAGGACTTTTCTGTATTTTTGTCCCAACTAGTCGCGTTTTAATAAATCTGACCGGCACGGTCCTTTAAAAACACAAATGCGGTTTTAGGTATTACTTAAGAGTTGGAGAAGAACCTCTCATAATCTTGAACTTCGCTGGACTAATGATTTGATCATTGCAGTAAAATGAATGTTGACTTACCGTAGGAGGTCCAAGGGGATACGTTTCACTTGATGGAGAAAGGCATTTAGTCAAGGATCGGACTGAAACATTTCAACGGAGCTTTGGAAAGGAAGCTTTCGATTTGAAATCAAGTCAACACACGTTTCAATTAGTGTTGAGTCATATAAATCGGTTTGACTATAGTACCCCAACAATACAAGTACGGTAAGTAAGTAAGTAAGTAAGTAAATAAGTAAGTAAACTTTATTTCTGTGTCAGGATATAAAACTAGCCGAAGGAATAAATCCTTCCACTAATAGGGGACACAAAAAGAAAAATAAATAAAATTCATTTAAAAATTTACAAGTAATTTTACATAATAAAAGCAGAACTATGTACAAGAATAATTAAAAATCGCAAAGGCAGCAATTACAACGCTCATTCTTTAAGAATTGACTCAAGTCGCGCTTACGCATTTGTGTGATAAACGTCTTTAGCGATTGACCGTGAATGGTAGATGGCTCCAAAGTTTTGGCCCGAGGCATCTTTTGGAGTGCTTCCCGTAGGCAATGGTGGAAAAACAAACAATACAAACATCAACGCTAAATAAAAGGATACGGTAGATAAACTTGGACTTTAAATCTTCCTCCTGAAAAAATAAACTGAACACTGTTAAGGCTCCAATCTGTCCTGTGGCAAACTTACACCACGAAATACAGGAAATAAATAATTGTAATAAAACTTATCTACCTGTTAAGTGACTTAGAGCTTCAGTATCATTCAATGGGGATAATACAAATCGAGATTAAAGGTAACTTCGGTTTTTGACAGGAGAAATCTGGAGTGCCCGCCACAGTTAATTTGGACTCGGAGCTGGGGCCCGTTTCTCGAGAGTCCCGAAAACTTTTCGGGCCCAAAAAGCCATTTGTGAAACTGCCAAGCACTTGTTTTGGAAAGGCGATCTTTCAAACTGTTTTCAAGCTAACTAAAAGAAACATGTCTGTGAAGTATGATGACTTAAATCCTCTACGTTCTTGAGCTACAAAGGGAATTGTGACACCCGAAAATGGCCCGTAAAGTTTCGGGACTTTCGAGAAACGGGCGCCTGGAGAGAAGGAAGCCTCTATCGGGCGATTTAAAAACTCGTGTTCCAAACAATATTTCAGTTTACCAGGAACATTTTAGCAATTAACCTCACAAACACGAGAAAACTGTTGCATAAAATCACCTTTTTTCTTTTCGCATTCCTATTGAGAGTTTTAAGCTACTCTGAATTAAGGAGGTTGCAGATTCTTTAAGAAGCGAAATCTCTCCTGTAAATGGCATCGACGCTTATATGTAGGACCGGAATTTCTACTGCGCAAGGGTGAAGACTTTTGTAACAGCGAACCATTTGTAAAAGCATTTTTCGTCTTCCCTGAGCTGTACTGAAGCCATTACTTTACAAACAACTTTTTTAAGCGGTTGAATATTACTGTCAGTTAATGACCTTTGTAAGGAGAATCATCTGGTCCTGGTACTATTGCTTCCCATATTTGAAGACTGTCTGACGGAATGCTGACTTCAATTCCATGAGGTTTTAAGGATTGCAGCTGGCTAAGTTCTTTTTGTACCCTTTGTCATGTTACAAAAAGAAAAGTAGGAAAGTCAAAGATGAATGGATTTGAAAGCGTTTACCTGCAAATACATGCTTCGCAAGGCCGTCACTCCTGAACCCGAGAAAGAAAAATCATAATCCGTCTAAGAAACTTCAGTATTAGAGAATTTTATCGGTATATAATTTATCTGATCTACAAATTCAGCAATCTCTCTTGCATTTATGAGCAACAAGACTGAGACCAGTATAACACTATAAATAGAAATAAACTGTAATAAAATTTAAGACGTTCTTTCCTTCCGTTCTTAAAAACGTTTACCTGCACATCGATTGCAACAATTCAGAACTACAATTCAGTATTCTCCTTTCCTTTCTAGAATCGATTGTGTCTGGTTGAATAGGTGCAAATTGAAACCTAAAACTTGCAACAGGACAGTGTTAACTTTGTATTTCTCACCTGGAAATGTAATCTCTTCGTAAACTCATTGTGTCCTGAAAATAGCTTGCAGTTGGCAAATTTCGATCTGGAGTAAAATCAAAGAAATATCTTAAAATGATAAAGTTATATTACTCCAAGGAATTTTACAGCAATTCTGGGAAAAGCCCATGGCCAGGGAAAGTCCGTTTCATTTGTGATGCAAATCGATCTTCCTAGCTGTTTATTATTGTCTAATTGGTAAGAAGCTCGTCATTCACATTTTCAACTCAAACGTCGAGCGCTTTTTGCGTCCTCTTGGTGAGTCTTGACTTTATCCTCCAAGTTTTTGATGAAACGAAACCGACATCAAAAAGGAACTGATTTCATAGTTTGTCAAACAATGCATATGCCAAAATTGTGTTCGCCAAATGATTTACGCCTCATGAGAACGTCCGAGGGAAAACCCCCGTTCCGAGAAAGATGATGTCAGTCTCATCTGAGATCGCCTTCATAGGCTTTTTGAGCTCACACTTCAGCTGAACAGTTAAGTCTTGCGCTCAATTAAAAATCACTTAAAACCTCATAAGCTTCATTTAAGAATATGAAGAAGTTGTTTTGTCAAAATTGATGTACGCTTCAGGACACTTCGAGGTAAACCCCCTCTTTATTTTTATGACTTCCTCTCTTGATTCCAAGAAAGATGACATCACGCTCATTTACCATCGCCAGTTTTGACTTTTAGTCGCACACTTCAGCCAACCAATAAGAGTATTTACGTAAATTGAAATTCATTTTAGATCTCGTAGGTCCAATTTAAGAATATTCGTCTTTCTAAATGCTTAAAAGTTTGCCCGGTTGTTTCAGTTTTTTGGGGGAATCCCCTGGACTAAGCCGTCCTGTAGTGGCCTGTAAACAACGATTTAAAAAAGTGTCTTAAAGACTAAAAGAAATTTTCGAGGTAAACCGTTTCTCAAAGACCGATTTCTATTAATTTTAAAGTTCTATACACAAAGCTGTAATCAGACTGAAACAAGCAACGTCATTTTCGTAACAGAACAAATCAGGGAAATGTCCCAGGCATCACGTGTTGTCATACAAAGATAATTAATTAAAACTGTAAACGGGTTGTTTTCGATTTCACTTCGGGGTGAGCTTTGAAAGGTTAGTCGTCTGAGAGGTCTGTCTGTTGATGATTTAAAAACATCGTTTTGATTGTTGTTTTTCTTTTTCCTGCGTCGATAGAATTGACCCAGAAATTATCCTCACCTCAGTCTTTTCCACTTCCGACTCTGATCTCGATGGCACCTAAGGGACAAATTCAAGTTTTTGTGCATGGCTTACAAGGAGGGATTACTACAGTTAACATTGACAAGGTTGGGCTAGATTTAGTCTACTATCGCACTTCCAAGTCGAATGGACACGTGCATGAGCTGCTTTCACTATTGTAGGAAGTTCTGAGAAAACCGATGCAATTTTCTACGAAGGTCATTGTTAATGTTGGTCATCAGAAGTTGAGCGTCTCGATCTTTGTAAATCACAAATAGACAAGGTTGATGGAAAGTTAATAAAGAGTTGTTTTTGACCTTTTTCAGGATGCCACTGTGAAAGAATTTTTCACGTTGCTGTCTCAAAAGAATGGCATACCTGTAGTTAAAATGCGTGCAGTCTACACGACAAAGCAACTTGAGATTGGTAAACGCCTGTCTGACTATGGTATGCAAAATGAATCCAATGTGTTCCTTGTCTTACGACTGATGGGTGGCTCAAGTCAAGATTCAAGCATTCCCCCGGAGAAAGTGCTGGATGATGGGGTGGAACTGTCTGATGCTCCGGATATGATCACGTGGGACGATGATCCTGAGAACAAGAGAGCAAAGATGCCTTGCGGGCATGCTATAAGTATGGGAATTGGGCACGCGGCGTTTTTGAGCCACGGACAGACACCGGAAGTGAGCTTTACCCCTCCCCCCCACTCCGGGGGTAATTCCTTTTAATGGACTAAAGGGGATGTACCGCTGGATGTGATCGCATTTTCACGACTGAATTGACTATAGTAGGGTTGCATTTTCAATAGAGTTACTAGAATGGGGTCGCAAGTTGTCGGGATTTTGGGAGTAAGAAAATTTTGGCTAGATTCGCGGTAAAAAAAGTTCTTACAGAAGGAACTGTAGCCTTGTTGATTTAATATTTACTAGTGGTATTACATTCCGTTTTGAAATTACAATATATAAGGTTTATGAATAAACAGAAAGTGACTAAGTTGGGGTCGCTAAAATTACATTCACCCTAAAGTGACCAAGATGGGGTCTACAATTGGCCATAAAATAGACTATAAAGGGGTAGGGGATCTGAGAGGCCAGCGGCACATACCCAGCGAAAATTGACCCAAGTACCCCCACCCCGCGGTTTACCTCTTTGACTTGTCTTCATACAATCACATGTGTATTTCTGAGCATCGCTTCTCTAGAAGTTAAGTTTCAAAATCTGTGAGAGACCTAGCATGCAATATGTTCAATTCCGGCTGCGGTTCCTGGCTCAAAAAAGTTGCCTGCTTTAAGCTCCCTGTTCTTAACTTTATGTAACATTGCTAACAATTTCTTTTAAAACTGAAGGTTAAAAAGGTAGCACCATTCGTCATAAATTTATGTTGAAGTTGACAAAACCATAAAATACCATATCCAAAGAAAATGTCCTATGTCCTCGCTAAAAAAAGTCATAAAATATTCGCGGATGGGTCGATTTCTCTGAGATTTGAAAGAGTGATTGCTAAAGAATAGAGAAAGGATATTTGTTACTAGTAAAAATTCTTGTGTTTTGCACGAGAATGCGACGAAGAGGTTAAATGCAACGCTTCTTACGCGGCGTAAGTGGTGTTTATGTTGTCTTTGACAGAATATTAAATTATAAAACAATTCTACTGAAAAATAATCTTTATTTTCAGCGTTTAGTTAAACATAAAAGATGCAACTCTTAGCGAGAAATAATATTTTATGTCACTATTTTGGGAAAAAAAACTTGAATTCGCGGGAAATTTATTGGGTAGAAAATGAGCTTTAGGAGGGAGGGCGTATGTGAGCCTAAACGCGAAGGAATCCCAAATATACCACTATCGGTTTTCAGGGAAGTGCGGGGGTGCAAGATCAGGTGGTTACAAGAAAACAGCTGTAAATCGTCCGGTCTTAACTGTATTTCAGGTAATCCTCCGATCTTCGGTTGATACTGACAACCAACTTACTCCCATTCTTTTACCTTCAGCTCCAGAGTCTTTAACAGCCTACTGTCGCAGTATTTTGGACGCAGGTCGCTCTCGATTTCTGTGCCCATATATAAGCGAAGATCAACCTCCGGTTTATTGTGGTGTGGAATGGGATTACATAGACGTCAGGCGCCTCGCTGTATTGACTGAGGAAGAAATTGCTGAGTTTGAGAAGAAAGTCTCAAGAAATTACTTAATCAAGGCCATGGGAATCCAAGAGTGCCCAAAATGCAACTCATTGGTTGAGCGTATCAACAAGAAGGACATCAGAGTTGTGTGTCCATTGTGCACTAAAAATGAAAAAGCGCCGTACGAATTTTGTTGGCATTGTCTCCATAAGTGGAAGAATACTTCAGACACCTCTAAATGTGGTATGTTTTGGTCCGTTCTTATACCTTGCAAGATTATGAAAATGTACGCGAGTGTAACCCACATAACCCACATCGCACAGGTCATATTGAAACCTATAAACAACACACTGTTGATTTACAACTGGTGGCTTTGTTTCTCAGTTTCACATCGAGTTCTCGATCAATTTTCTGGCCACAAACACAGGCTGGATGGTGGTGTTTTAAAGCTTAGATCCTTAAGTTGTTTCCTCACGATATCTGCTGAGATTTGGTCTTTAAAGTGCTACTGTGATCAAATTTTTGTCCCTTGAGTTTTTTGGTTTATCACATAGAGTACCATGAAACATTAAAAACGCTGTTTACCGTTTGGAAATATCTGCATTGGTTCCCGAGATATTTAAGTTTGAAAAATGTGTTAAATATGCAAATGAGAAGGCTGATGACGTCACCCAACCCAATAGAACATCAAGAATATAAATAGAGCTATCTCGGTCAATTTGCAACAGAGACCATTGAAACTTGGTGAGCAAATAGTTCTGAAGGCAACACACCTACGACTGTAAAGAAATTGGTTCCCATGGCAACTCACTCTTTTCCAGTCCCCTCCAACCTGATTTCAATATTTTGGTGATCTCAGGCTAGAAATACATTTACCAAGGCCGCAAACTCGACCTAACATCTTTATATGCTGGCAGGATCATGCAGATGAAGCATCATTTGCAAATATCAAAACAGAACGCCGAAGGTGGTCTGCAAATCTTTTAACATCAGGGAGGTCTGGAACCCAGTATGTTGCCATGGTAACAAAAATGGTATGCTCATATTGTGGAACACATCTACTAGAATCTTAGTGCAAAGAACCAAGTATTTCTGATACAAATTGGCTGAGATATCTTTCTCCATCATACTTGATCAAAATTTGGTTGGGTTTATGACGTCATCACTTGGCTAATTTGCATATTTAAAAAACTTCAATATCTCCAGAACAAAAAGAGATATTTGAAAATGGTAAACAGCATTCTTCTTCTCGTACAGACTACGTGTTTATGTGCCAAAATGGCTTAGATAGGGAAGATGCAAATTTCGTCACAGTAGCACTTTAAGTGGTAAGATTACTCGGCTTAACAAATGCAGAAACAAATTTGTCTGTTTAGTGTATGAAATGCGTTTTAAAAGAGCCTTAAAGCGAAATCTTAACGTGCAATCGGACTCCATTCTTGCGACAGTATTTTCATAATCTTCACACCCTAGCATATGCCAATTCTTCGCGCCAAATATTGCTTTAACTTCTGTAATTTTCATGATCTGTTTACAAGCTGTTCAGCACTCCCAGCTAGGTAGATAGTGAGGGAAACTCCCAGCCAGCCGACTAACCTCGTGAATGACCGCTCGCCAAACCGGTCAAAACAGGCTTTTATCTCAACATGCGATAAGTTTAACCATCGGTAAGCTTCTCGTGAACGAGTTCTCCTCCAGTTTCTGTTCTCATCCAACCAACGCGGATTTAAACGTTAAAAATATTTAGAGTTTCCCAGTGAAAGAGTATGAAATTTCAGTAATAACTTGCCAGCCAGTTGAATTTCCCCTGCGGAACAGGCCCCAGTTGTTCAAACGATGGATGGCGCTATCCGCCGGACAAATCACTATCCACGGGATAACGCATTTACTTTTGTTGGTGTTTATCCGCTGGATAGTGATTTACCCAGTGGATAGCGCTATTCATCGTCTTAACAACCAGGGCCAGATATTTTGCGGAACACCTTCATTGGGTACCCCTGTGTGTACCACCATAAAGGGTTTGCCTTACCCAGTTAGCGTAATATTTAGAATACCACTAAACCTGCTTGGAACAAGTTGGCCCAATTTATTGAGTAGAGAAGTAGGAGCTGCTCTCAAAAGCTAATGTAACTTAGGCTCCCCGACGAAAAGTTACTGTTGTTAAAGGGGCTATGTCGCGTTCTTTTAGGGTGTTCATCATCAGGAGAAATCTTCAGTTTATCCCGACCTTAAAACTCTAAAAGGGTAATATGGAATTCCTTTACATGTATTGATAAAATCATCGTTACATTACAAACAAGATGATTCTGAGCAAAATGGCCTTTATCCAGGCGTTTTTCCATAAACTTGAAAAACGTCGGGCCGACCTCTTTCAAGATTACCCAAATGCAATCGGTTCAATCTTGTCCATTTGTGTCCATCCATCGTTCTCTTTCCTTTTGTTGTATTTCTTTTATGTTGTTCAACGGTTTTAAGTGGTTATTGCCATGTTTCATTCTACTTTTTAGGCATTTTGGGTGTCATGAAATTACCGTAATTTTGCATGACATAGCCCCTTTAAGAACCTGTCCATAGAGAATGAAGCCTTGTCTTTCTTTCTCGTAATTATTAATAAGTAGCGTTTTGTCACTTTCTTAAAGGGAATTCCGATTGTTCTGCCGAGGACAGACGCCTCAAGATTTTACGAAATTGTCCACGCAAGACCATTGTCGGAGTTGTTGGTTGCCCTTCTCTCCGTGCATGCTTAAATTGTGGCATCCTAATTGAACATGTGCGCGCTTGTAAGCACATGCGCTGTCGATGTGGAAAGGAATTCTGTTTCATCTGCTTGAAACCTAAAGAAGGATCTTCGTGGAAATGTGGCAGTTTTAATGAAGCTTGCACTATTGCAACAGTGCAAACAAAAATACCAGGAGATAACTAGGATCCACAAAACAACGAAGTGACTAATTTCATTTGCTATTGGTCTGTTAACCAGACCACTATGGATGACAGTAAAGAAAACTTGTAGCTTTGTAATGTTTAGCATTTGGCCAAACAAGGTGCCACAATGTAGTTTTCTGCCCGGTCAATTTGTTTAAAAAATACATATCATCGCTCAGTGCAAAATTTTTCAACAAGTTTGACAGACTTAGATTTAGCGTTAATTAAGCGATTGGTACAATTTTAAACTACTTTACTGGCAACTGTCTCGCAAAGTACAATACATTTCAAGACAAATTATGCCGGTTCAATAGAAATAAAATAGCCAAATAAACTTTACTGTTTTTAGGGGAACCCTGGCATTTGTTGGAGAGGTTTTTGAGAAGGGAAGATAGAAGATAAACATTATCCGCAGCTAGACAAAGTCAAATGAAAACTTTCTGCAGTACATTTTGCGCATTAGTGATTACAAATATTTCATCCGAAGAAAACTGTGCACGCTTTCCACAGGATATCACTAAGTAAAAGCTAGATCTCCTCACTAAAGTAACCTAGATGGTGATTTTCGATTACAATTTCGCTTTCGTCACGTTTATCTTTTGCGACGTTTTACAGATGCAAATGTTCCTTCTTGCTTATATCGTGTTGAAGAAGGTACCACAAGCCTTTGAACATATAGAGCATGTGCAATTTTAGTAGGACATGCTATTGCTCTTTCCCTCGCTGCATGTTTGGACCCCCCGAAAATTTCCATTTTACTATATTTCAGCCAGTAGGAGTCCAGTAGGTCTACTGACAACCAACCCCATCCCACCCAACCCACGACAAACAATCCTCATGATTGACCTTCTCTAAATTTGCACAACAACCTTCAAAATAAGCCCGCGAGATAACTTGCTTCTTTTTCCATCTCCTCGTTAGTCCTGAACGCTTTACTTTCCAAGCCTTCTTTCTGTTTATCGTGTTCCTCTAAAGCCTTATAAATATCGTCATTTTGTTTGAAATCTCCTCTCTTTCGTGGCAAAACATGGACGTGGACATGTTCAACTGTCTGCCCTGCATCAGGTCCATCTTGAATCGCAATAGAAAGCGAGGTGGCGTCGTACGCTTTCTCAATAACACGTGCGATCTTCTGGGTTGTAGTAAACAAATCTGCAACTTCCTCTTCTGTTAATTCACAAAATCTTTCGACAATTCGAACAGGTGACACAAGTACATGTCCTGGGAGAACAGGTTTTATGTTCACAAAGGCAAACGATAACTTAGACCGAAAAAATATCACAGAGGGCTCCAAAATGATCCGACCAAAATTAAAGCCACGGGAAGCCATATTGGAAACGGAAACTAAAAGGACGTTGGGGTCTGGACATGAGATCAGTCAATGCACATAAATTCTGATTTATTTCCGCTGCACGGTATGCAGGCGTACAATAATACTAGAAAACAATATGGCGGCGACCGCTGTAGAAAATACCGGCCAAAAACTTAAAAGTATACCGCGCGGAAGACCTAAATCCGGTAGAGTTTGGAAAAGTGAGAAACAAAGGTAATGCTCCCATGCGAGGAAAGTACTTTTCCGTAAATTATGAGCAGATATTCTCTTGAGGTTTGCACATGGTTTGGGGTAAAAATTACTGTAGTCCAGAATAGTCAAGGCCACATTTACAGAACCTATAGACGAGCCGGCTCTTTTGCTCTTTGCTTTTGATGCCATTATGTTTGGTGGCTCGTATGGTTCAGCAGTCGATTGCAATTTGTATTCTTCAGCTGGTTGCATATAATTGCACACCCTGCTGGCAGAGCCTTTCTTTAACTTGCTCGATTTTGGGGAGTAACTGCAGAATACCCCGCCACATCGAGTATCTTAGGAAGCTGGCTACGCGGTACGCGGAAAGAATTAAAGTAAAGATGGCGAAGTATCTTTACGAGCTGGCTACGCGGTACGCGGTACGCGGAAAGAATTAAAGTCAAGATGGCGAAGTATCTTTACAAGCTGGCTACGCGGTACGCGGTACGCGGTACGCGGTACGCGGAAAGAGTTAAAGTCAAGATGGCAAAGTATCTTAAGTAGCTGGCTACGCGGTACGCGGTACGTGGAAAATTAAAATTCTAGTGTACCCTAACCCTAACTGAACCGTAAAATGAAAGCTAAAATTTCAAACGAGTGCTTAGGCTTAATCAGTAAACGAGTGCTATATTCTTCACACGGTCTCCGTAAAAAGAGTAGTTAACCGAACCGTTAAATGAAAACTAAAATTTTAAACCAGTGCTTAGGCCTAATCACTGAAACGAGTGCTTAGGCTTAATCAGTAAACGAGTGCTATATTCTTCTCAAGGTCTCGGTAAAAAGTCTAGTTAACCGAACCGTAAAATGAAAGCTAAAATTTTAAGAGTGCTTAGGCCTAGTCACTCAAACGAGTGCTTAGGCTTAATCAGTAAACGAGTGCTATATTCATCACACGATCGTGTTAAAAAGCGAAGTTTAAGCGAACCGTGAAATGAAATCTTAAATTTGTAAAGAGTTCTTAGGCCTAATTTCTGAAACGAACGCTTATCAGGAAACGAGTGCTATATTCTTCACACGATCTCGTTAAAAATTATAGTTACCCGAACCGTAAAATGAAAGCTAAAATTTTAAAAGAGTGCTCATAGGCCTAATACTGAAACGAGCGCTTAGACTTCACAAATAACATTGCTGCGCCATTTTGAAATCATTTGTTTATATAACAGTCTCCTATCTGTGGAATTACTTAGGCTTTGACGCTTTAAGAACGAGGAATGTCACGGCGTACCGCGTACCGCGTAGCCAGCACATATAACGTCGCTGCGCCATTTTGAAATTTAGTTCATTTGGAAATAAGTCCAAGTGGCGGGGTATTCTACAGTATTGTGCATTCCTATTTCTGGGTACCGCGTACCGCGTAGCCGGCTACGTGGAATATAGTTCGAGTGGCGGGGTATTCTGCAGTTAAGCCGATTTTGGCGTTCTCGAGAACGACTCTGTTTGAATCGAGTAAGATCTTTATTTGAGTATGTGCTGCATGTTGTCAGGATACAGTCTCGAACCCAAGCCTAATATGCCCGATCTCGCCATCTTCTTGGTTTTTCATGGTATAGTGGGCTCAATAGACAAGTTCATACTCTTGAGTGCATCATGGGTAATCAGGGCAAGATGGAGAGAAATTCAAAGGTTTGTAAGGAAGTTCAAAACAATGAAAAGTATTCATGGGTTTTTATTTTCCAAAACAGAAGATATGCGCTCAAATGTGCGGCAGAATAAATTTGGAGAGAATGGCTATTGTAGAAATTATTTTATTAAAAAGAGTTTCTGCCGTACATTTCCTGTAATTCCAAAGGCACAAAATTACAGAAAATGCATGGAGACCAAAAAAGCAATATTTAGGAATTCCAAAGAATGGATACCAAGTCTAGTTCATCTCAGTTGTGAACATGAACTGATTTGTTTGGTTTATGAAGGCGAAAGTGTATAAAGTAGAGTCATGTACAGTGTATTTTGCTCTGAATTTCCATACAAACAAACCTTTGAATTTCCCGCCATGTTGCCCTGATTACCCATGATGCAATCAAGAGTGTGAACTCGTCTATTATAACCTTCTGTTTTATCACTAGATGGATGCTTGCACGGGAAAAACGGATTTGACGAAACAGAGTTGACATGAGTCAGGGAGAGCCTCCTTTTCTCTTCCTCAGTAAAGAAAAAGACAAAAGGAGGCTCTGCTCGTAGGGTGATAATTGCGCGTCAGCTCCTCAGTTGTGAGATTGGGATAGCCTTGTTAAGGTGGCTCAAACCAGTTTCACCACTTTAAAAGAGACATTCTTATTTGAAGGGTTATAACTAAGTTATACTGTATCTAGGGGTTTCAATAAGTTTTTTAGTAAACGGCTGGTTTTGTGAAGTAGGTGGCTGAGGCAAGAGGGGAACTCCTAGGGGAGTTTGAGGAGGCCCTGACAGGGAGGGGGGGGGGGGTCCTGTTTCGCTTGTCTGAATTTTAAAATCACTTGTGTCGGGGTTTAATCAGCTCATTCTCGGCCTTGACGTCACTGTCAGAATTTTGCTGAGAAAAGATGTCTTTCGTCGGAATTTCATTTTATGTGCTGTTGCTACTTTTTGGGCCATGTCGCTTGTCGGAATTTACCCTGTCAGGGCCTCTTTGGGGGAAAACTCCCTCAGAAATCTAGGAGCTTGGAAATGGCATTTCCAGTAATCTGGGCATCAACATCAGTCACAAATATTTACTAACATGAAGCTGCACATGGCCAAGTTAGTGGACAATTTTTTATCTCTTGTTGAAATGATTATGACAAAATATCACCTCCAGCTGTGCACTTTCGAGTTGTGTCTTCCATTTTTAATAAACAACAAGTGGAAAACCGCAATGACTGAGTGAATGTGATAATGTGTCATTTAGACAAGGCCTCCGGATGCTTACGATAATTAACTATTTTAATGCACTTTCAAAGCATGGAGCACATGTACATAATCCCAACATCCCTCGCAGGATAAACATGAATTCACAATACTTCCAATTTGTAATATGAACATTACAAATGTGATTGAGGCAACATTTGGCACCAGTCTTTCTCCTCTATTCATCCAACATGGCGGACTGCAAAGATCGCTTTGGCGGGTGGCAAAGGCGAGTGCAAATAACTAGGGATTCATAAAAATATGCAACGTCCAAAAAAGAGCAGAACATACAGCAAAGTGTTTTTTGATATTCTAGTTGTTTTATTGAATTAAAAGTGAAATGGTGAGAATCGTGTAATTCAAGCTTCTCGAAAAAGTAGGCAGCGATAACTTACATGTAGGGAGTAGCTAGCAGAATTCGCCGGTTGCCGGCTTCTAATGAAACCTCTGTGTGTCATGTAACGGTAATGTTATGGGTTATGGTTCCATATGAAACACTAGTGCGTAACAAAATGCTGTCCTTATTGTGACGTAATAGGTTACCATGGCAACATGAAAGAAAAACACCCTATGTTTTGTCTTACTTGCTTATATCTCACAAATGAACTCAGCAACCCCCATTTTTTATTGTAGAATGGTAACATTATTAATTAGCAATCTGAGATAGAACTATCAGCAAATTTTTAAAAAATTCTTGGGAGCCAATTCAGAGCTACCTTTGTTTTTCGAAAAATTTAAGGTAGCCCTGAATTGCCCTCCCAAGAATTTATTAGACTTTGCCGATAGTTCTATCTCATGTTATAGAAAATGGGGGTCACAAAGTTCATTTTTGATATAGAAGCAAGTAAAGATGGAATGTACTGGTAGGGTGTTTTTGAATAGCTTTCATGTTGCCATGGTAATCTATTTCGGCACAATAGTGGGCACATTTTGTTAAGCAATAATTAATTGGTGTTTCATATGGTACCATAACATTGTTGTTACGTGATAGAGTATAGTGGTTATAACCCGTCTAATAAAAAAAAAATGTAAATGCTTTCTTTATAGTGGAAGTACACTTAGCTATCAAGCTAGTTTACAGGCACTCCACTTTTAACAAGGTGAAAGTAACAATTCAAACTTAACAGAAACATTATTAAGAACCCCAACTGGCAGGAGGCAACCAGTTGGCTATTTACAAAGCGTGGTGGAGTTGAATCAGGGACAACCGGAAACAAATCCAAGCCAGAGGTTAGAACGGGATTTGAACCCGGAGCAGCCGCATGCAAACCCAACGCCCTAACCACTGGACCACACCGCCTCCACAGGTGTGGTCTCTTAAATTAAAGTAGTGAAACTGGTTCCAGCAGCCTTAAGCAAGATTACAAGTCAGTGTTACATGCTTCGTTAAATAACAGAGACTTTCAACTTTGATTGCGAGGAAAAAATTATTAAATTAGCAAATAAATTAGTAAAGTACATGTAGCAAACAAGAACATTGCTAAGGACCCAGAGTACCACATACCTCAGCTGTGAAGCGTTGTTGCGTGACTTTCAACCTCCATAGATTCTCAATAGTAAATGAGGCCCTGTTAGGGGTAAATTCCGACAAGCGACATGGCCTTGAACCGGCGACATGATAGCCACGAACTGGCGACGACCGGCAGACTATTACAAGGAATTAACGAAAGCGACACAAAATTATTTAATGTCAAGACTGACCGACAGCAAATTTCAGAATTGTCAATGTTCTGCGGACTACGGAACATTTGCGCGTACACAATTCGCCGTAATTACTTAATAATGTTCATTGTTAACAACAATGGCCAATTATGGCTAATAAGGGTCCAATAAAGGCGAACAGAAATACATCTCATTTTACTGCAGCTGTTTTGATTGTTCATGTCATGTGATTGACGTATTCAGTGCATCACTCCCTTTGAGGTCTTTTCCGCTTTGCGTATCATGTTCTCCCTGCATGACCCATGTGCGCACTCCATCAGTCTGTCAGAGAGGTACTATTTTCTCTATTGATCGCGTTCATGTCGGTGTTCCAAATTGTAAGCCAGTTATTGAAATACATCACTATCGGAGTCATAATCGAGTCGTCGGAGTGCCGAACTTGTGTACGATCAGAGTCACGTGACGGGTCTGTTCAACATCAGAGACCGAGCTATTGGTTAACCCGAGTTTCATAACCAGTCCCCTCTACTATGATTTTTCACAGACCTTTTGTAAACGCATGCCTTGCAGATAATGAATGGTCGATAATGTCCTTCCTCCTGGGTTGTTATAGTTACAGAAAAGCACAGTCTGACAACTAAATCAGAGTTGAACTTGGAAGAAACATTAGACTCTTGCACTACCAGAATTGTAGAAACGCTATTATAGCTTGATTGCTTTGCCAAATTAGGCCTTTATTCACTTGTATAGTTTACTAGATGGAATTTCATTGACTTCAACAACTATTCCAAGTAGTCTGAATAGGTATTAAACATTAAAAAAGGTCTCAAATCCCTGGGCTTAAAAGTACTAAAGATAGAGGCCGTATGTTCCGTTGGCGTCGTTTCAGCGAATGGGCATTGTCAGAGGGGCAACGAGCTAAAATTTATTAATGAAATTCCGACAGGTGACACAGGAATGTTCTGAACTTTGCGACATAGCTAGCTGTGAAATTCAGACGGAGGACATGGGCACCCCCCCTAACAGGGCCTCGTAAATGGACTGTAGATGCTAATTAATGCATCTCAGTGGTAAGCTATGTAATTATGTAGTCCAACACTTAGAAGGTGATCATGCAAATAGGTGACAATAATCTGGAAAGACTCTGTAAATATGGGTTATTGACAAAGTGTGAGGTCAAGATGGCTGGATATTGGGTAAGTTCTTTTTTGGGTGTTTATGTCCCGAGACGAAGTTGAGCTCCACAAACACGCAAAAAAATATCCAATATCCAGCTATCTTGACCAAACAAGCTTGGTCAATAAAGGATTTATTACTGACATAAGATAAAACACCAAAAATGATCTTTGATCTTGCTGGATCAAGAAACAAATCCGGAGAAGGCAAGATAGCTCCATCTTGCCTGCTCGTGTAGCCAATCACAGTGCGGGATTTGGTTCATCTTGCCTACTCACGGAGCTAGTCATTATAATAAAGTGGATTACTGTAACCAAAACTTGTGTATTTTTAAACTTCTACCAATGACAATTATATAGTATTTGCAGTCACACTATAATTCAACCAAATTGTTATTATTATCATTATGTTCTTTTCAGAAAGTCTGCAGTTATTGGTGTTCAGCCGTTACACACATCCTGGAAGAAAAAACAGCAAGACAGGATGGAGCACAAATTAATGAAGGTTTACGAAAGAGAGCTCAAAGAGGAGGCGAAGAAAAAAAAAGAGGTACCAAATTTTTAATTCATTTGAACTGCGTTTGCTAAGTGGAGGTTGAGTGCTCTACAACCCAAAGCATGAGGAATCAGACGCATCTGCAAACATAACAAAATCACTGACAACAACTTACAGTGGCCACTCCTAGTTGTTAGCCCTGTTAAATTTAACCTCATATATTAATTTTGTACCCTTAGTAGGTTTCTTCTATTCATATCAAAATAAAGGAACTTTTTGCCATTCTGTGACACTACCGGTATTTTAGATACATCAACAATTAATACTGTTCAAAAGAAGTGGAATTTAAGGAAGCTTGTATGTGTATTGCTTTGGTATTTTTGCTGTTGATAACAAGTCATGTCTTTGTGGTACTTAACAGGATGCTAAGATACTAAAACAGATAAATATTTTCTCTAAATTTTCATCCTTAGTCTTGCAAAATTTGCACAATGGCAACTATTTTGTTGTTCAAGTTATATGTCGGCAATTATGGCTCAAATTTTTGATGCGGTTAAATGCAATTTAACAAAGTTAACAACAAAGAGCAGCACAGATTGGCAGCACGGTTATCTTCCAAGAGCAGTAGTGGTCAACGGTGTGTGGCCTAAGCACATGCTCACATGGTTCCTCAGTCACATGACTGCACTGGTGGGAGATCTTGCAGGTTTTCTTGACTGTGCTGCTTTGCCCAGTTGGCTTGCAGCCCGATCCCCCTCCCCTTCCTATTTTTCCACTGTTTCTCAGTGTGACGGGTGCCTGGACACCAGGCGTGGGGCTTATGGCCGCGCTGCAGGGATTGCGAGGTGTTAGAGTGTTAATCGGTCCGGGGGCTGGCTGGCTGGCTTCCAGTGGGAGCCCTTGGACATTCCAGGAATCCAACCTCCATTTTGTGATGTAGTTGTTTACCATGATTTGTCCATAGGCAAACATTTGAATAAATAATTATGTAGGACCTAGGAATCTCTCTTGTGCAGGCATGTTGTAGTTTCTCAAAAGCCTTTTTGATCCTTTTTGATCTACTAAATTTTAGCCTGCCATAATGATAATACTGTATTGTAAAAATAATTGTTTTGTATTTATGATTAAACTCATCGCCAATTGATGAGCTTGGGGAAGGTACCTTGGGTTAGGTGGAGCCGTGCGTGATGCAAGCCAAGTGTGCAGGTATCCATGGCAACCCTGAGAGCGGCAACCACCAGGCACTGTCACACTGATAAATCAGTGGAAATACTTACCAACCTACATACTTACCGAAGGTCACACGATGAAGACAAGAAGGGTTGGGGGGAGTGGGAGCAAAAAGGCACTGAACAATGGCAAGCAAGGCAGGCAAACAGCGAACAAAAACGTAGCTGTAATGCAACACAAAGGCCCCTGCAACAAAGCCCATAAAATGCGAACCTCCACGCATGGTCGCCTCGAACCGCCGCTGAGTGCATTGGCTCAAGTTTAACTTCGCCTAAATTACATTCAGCTACATTTAGAGTATTTTAAAATCTAAACCAATAATAATAGGGTAATTACAATATTATTAATGTTATTATGATTATTATTACTATTATTATAGGCCTGAAATCCTGCAACAACCTTATTTATTTGCACCTTAATTAATTAATTATTAACCCATAACTCCTCAGGTGCCCTAGCCTAGGACTCCCCCAGTTGACGAGTGAAATTATAGTCTGGCATTAGACAGAGTAAAATCAATTAGTAATACATATTTCACTCCCAGGATTCAATGGATTAATGGTGGGGTCATGGTTTTTGGCTGATTAATTAATTAATTAATTAATTAATTAACCCATTGACTTCCCAGGCACCCTAGGATTCCCCCCAGTTGATGGCATTAGACAGAGTAAAATATGTTGAGTGTCTATCCCAGGAGTCATTGTATCAAGTAAACAGGGAGCTTAAGTATGCATGTTTTTGAGATGGAGATGGTGACTGAAAGAGAGCTGTTTTCCGTTTTAACTTGTCTTCTCACAACAACCATGTTTACATTGCTAAATATCTTTTGTCCATTAGAGATGATTAGTATAAAAATCTGGGAGACACCACTGCCCTGGCACGCAAAGTGTTCTCTTACAGTTGCCGTCCACATCTCAAAAACATGCATGTTTAAGCTTTCTAATAATGTGCACGCAGTGCATACATTGTAAAGTAAATCCATGTCAGTGAATCACATTGTTTTGAACAAAATGCCATTTTTCAACCAATGAGTATTAAACAGGTCCACACTCACTGTGCAGGCATGAATAATAGATCTACTCAAATGCACTTTACAACAGTGAGACGCAATAGAAACATGCTGAAAAACCCCAGTTAGCACAAAGCAACCAGCTGGCTATTTACAAGAATGGTAGGCTTTAGCTTCGTAGCAAACATTTCTTTGGGGGAACAAACAAGATTTTCTATGCTTTTGCTCCACTGCCCCATTTTTCATATAGCCAAAACATAAAAAATCTTGCATATCTCTCCACGGAAACTCTTACTACACTGGTTACAAGAATGGTCATAACAAATTTCTCAACACCAAAGAAAATTAAGACAATAGTAATAATACCGGTAATCATTATTAGTATGTACCGGTAGTTACCATTCAAAAAGGGATTTGAGCCCAGTCTGAACATCGGCGTGCAGGTTGTGACCCAACTACTGATACATTCTGCATTCTCCATTCACTACTTGTACAATCCCATAATACACCTCTTTTTACCCCCCCAAAATTTTGCATAATCATTGTTTGCAATTTCTCCTGGGTCATGAAGATGTCCCAAGAGAAATTGAAAACAATGCTTATGCAAATTTTTGGTGGGTAAAAGAGGTGTAATACATGGGATTTGTGCATCAAGTAGTGAATGGATGCATACTTTGTCTAGTTTTCCTCTCCTCCCACTTGAATGTATGAAATTTTTTGCTTAACTATGGGCCTTATATGCACTATGGCAATATTGGCCATAGGTAATAGATTTCGTACCCTGAGCCACGAGTTAAAATGTTTCGGAACGAGTTCCAGTGGGCCAAAAGTTTTCAATCCCTTTGGACTCAACATGGCTGCCGTGTGATTTAATGGCCCATTCTTTTTTATTGTAGGAGAAATGGAAAAGAATCAAGGAGAGGAGAAAGAAGAAAGAAGATAATGAAAAGAAATCAGAAGTTGTACAAGTGGTATGTTGATATGTCTTGTCTGAGATGATTCACACAAACAGAATAAGGATTTGTGCTCTCAGCCTCTGAGGAATTAATTTTGTTGACTGACTGCACCTCAGATGTTTGAGGTTTCCTTTATCACTTTCTGTAAATGTTTTTAATACCATTGGACAACTGACTGGTGTAGTATCAGTGAGTACTCTTTGAGAGGTCACACATTCCAACTCTATCCAGACCAACACTCAGGGTCTTTAAATTGTGTGCCTTAATTAGTTTGTAATTTTGTTTGCAAATGGTTAGATTGAATTTTTTACTGTTAGGACATATCCTACAACTCTTGATCTGAGGGATGTTTCAAAGCTGGCGTTCTAAGTACTGTGGTCTGATCTCGACACAGCACACTTAAATTTAATCTTGCTCTGTTCTGTCGCCCCCCTACACAAGGTCGAAGGTTGAGTATTAAACTAAGTGCACAAAATAAACAATAATTTTATAATTGTGTTCATATGTTTAAAGTATTCTCTTTTAAACTTTCAGCTCCATACAAAGTCACATCAATCCTTTTTCTCTTTGAGCTTTAGTTTGCTTTTAATAGCCAGCACCAGTTATGCAAAGTTAACAAAATCATTGGTCACTTATCCCACAGCCAATCTACAAGTAGTGCGAAGTTTTCTGCTACTCCTGGGATGACGTCGCAAACTTCTTTGCATTTCACTTTCCGTCAGCTCAACCATGGACATAAAATTTATGCTTGGTTGTGGGTGAAATGACACTATTGGTTTTGCTGAATACCTGCCATCTTTGCAGTAGTCTACAGTACAGCCATCTGACGCATGACATGCAACTCCAAGTTACTCTTTAGGAGTACAATGTCGTTCAGCAGCCACCATATTTTTTTCTCTCCCTAATCTTTCTTACTTCAACATTTCAAGATGGTGGGCAAACATTTCATGAAGAAATTAATACACTAAGTGCAAAATTATCCGCTGAAAATGTACACTTGCTCTTCAGGCTATCTCAGTGCACGAAAAAAGCAATATTTAAATTTTGAGATAATAATGATTTAAGACAGTTCACTGTTGTTCTACAATAATTTTTATCTCTGTTAATATGTGATAAAAAATGTCTCATTTAAAATCTGTTTTGATCCATTTTCAGATAAAAAACACAGCAAAGATCAAAAGAATGAAGAAGAAACAGCTTAGAAGAATTGAAACTCGCTGAAGCAATAAAATTAATATTATTTTATTTTGACCTTCAATCAGTAGTTCTTCTATTTGATAGCTTCATTTCCCTGTCTCAACCACTCCTGTGAATTCATAAATAAGAGTATTTTAGGGTACGTTGAGGGACAACCCTCAATCATCAAAATAGTGATCATACTATTTTTTCCCCATTCATTACCTTTTTAATTGAGTGGACGTGTCTTTAACAGCCATGAGCTATTTTGATTTCCTGACCTTTGTGTCCATCTTAAAACTGTACTCTAAACAGCAGCATATTGCTCACCAAATTAAAGAAAAGACTATATAAAAATGTTCACCTATAAGGAACAAAAAGGCTTAAGGTTATGTCCTGTATCTAGATATGTCCAGGTTTGACCCTAATTAGATGCACGCGGATTTCAATAAGCGTCACAAAGTGTCCCCTTGCTCGTCTAGCCAACTTCAACATCACTTGTGTCTCAGAATACAGACAATTTATGTCACAAAGTGTCCCCCAAATGCTGCTCTTTAAGTGAAGATTAACTGCTGCATTTACCCAAAGCTAAAAATAACGCTAACCTTTACCCTTACCTTATTGTTGAAAATAGGTAGCAAATGCTTAGACTTAAAGGGACACTTTGTGTTGGATGTCAAAATTGGGCGTGCATCTAATTAGGGTCAAACCTGGACATAAGTGCTGTATCTACCCACGTGGCAGTACCCTTCCTATCCACTCCCTTTGAGGTGGGATTTTGGTAATATTGATACAGATTCACGTGATACGTTGTATAATGTTATGTTCTCCTAATGTTCATGCTTTCTCACCAAGTAAGTTTACCTTTTTGAAGCACTTAAGCCAACGACACACGGTTCAACATCCTGCAACATTTGTTGCTCAACAACTGTTGAACCATGTTGCACAGACATGTTGAACGGAATCATGAGAGCTGACCTCTATTTTCGTTCAACATCTTTCAACAACGTTCAACAAGTTGGCATGTTTCAACATTCAACAAGTCATGGCACACTTTTCAACATTTGTTGATCAACGAATGTTGAACCATGTACTGACAGGCTTTAGAAATTTTGGTTGAAAATTTAAATGTCAGTCAGTTTATTAGCCTGCGTAGCTGGTGGTATTGTTGGTGCCAGACGCAAATTATTGAGCAGAAAGGCCTGTGGGAGGCAGTCTGGCCCAGTGGTTAAGCCGCTTGCCTTGAGATCCGGAGATCCCGGGTTCAAGACCTACTCTGACCACTTGCTAAAACTCTGGTTTTTACTATCTCACACATATGTATGTTTCAATTTTATAAAGTTATATTTGGTTAAAAACTTTCAAACTAGTTCAATTTTGATTTTTCCTTTGTTTCATAATGATTATGATAATAAATATTGGACGAAAAATAATGAAAGTTGAACTGGTTTGAAAAATTTTTAACCTGTCCGAGAAAAAAAATTGAACCTTAACACACTTAAAAAACACTCACTTAAAACACTCTGAGATCTGGTGGGATGAAAAAATTATGTGAGGCCCTCCCAGGGTGGGGTCCTTGTTCCCTTGAAATATTTGCTTGTGTTCCCTTGTTCCCCAAATTACTTTCAAACTTGTTCCCAACTTTTTGATCACTAAAATCGTTTTCAATTGTTTTTGTTCCCTTGTTCCCTAAAATATTTTGACATTGTTTCCCAGTTCAAATTAACCATGTTCCCTTATTCCCCAAAACCCCTGGGAGGGCCTCTTATGTGAATGGCGGAATTTACTTTTCCATTAGGTACATAGAATTATTTCCTTAAATTGTTTCAAACCAGAATTTTTGTTGAATGGAATGAACCCATGCTTAAGTTAGTGAAGACGTCACATTGCGTCTGTTACGCGCGCAAGAAGAAAGTATACCGTCACACAACCTAGTTAAAAGTTAAAAAACGCGCGAAAAATTAAATATGTCATTGGAATTGCAACATTAGATTTGATTGGTTTATTTCGGACCAATCACATTATTGCTCAAATTACAATCCGTCAAACGCTTGCAAGGACGGTTTATCGGAGTTTATGAGGAAAATTATAAAGAGGAAAATAAACGTTTGAATTTTGTCATTATCGATCTTAAAATAACCCCAAAAACACAAAGTATTTGAAATTTTATTGTTGTTAAAGTCGATTCTCACTAGAATAACAAACTTTGGCGATTAAACGGGAGATTTCAGATCGTCAGTGGAGATCGGGAGATTCGGACCAAAGTCTCCAAAATTATAGAGTCTACCGGATTTACGATTATCCGGGAGAGTTGACAGCCCGAAAACTTTTCGGGCCCGAAAAGCCATTTGTGAAACTGCCAACCGCTTGTTATGGAAAGCCGATCTTTTAACGTGTTTTCAAGGTAACAAAAAGAAAAATAACTGAAGTTTGACGACTGAAATCATCTCCGTTTTTGAGATACAAAGGGAATTTTGACGCCCGAAGCCTTCGGGGCCCCTGGAGCTTCCGGGTCTTTGTCCACCCGTATTGGGGTTATTTATCAACCAACACGGGTGGGAGTGGGATTTCTTGACCAACACACGTCATGTGCCGTGCGCAAGCGTGAAATAACGTCGCCATCTTGATTTGCGAGATGTTGGGGAGTGATCAGTATTTCGCGAGATTTTGTTGTCTTTCATGAAGTTTCTCTTGAGATTATTTAGTGTAAGAGGTAAGCTAGCGATCTACAGTTATTGTTCTCCATTAACATATTGAGCTATGCGGATTTTGCCCCCTAAAAATCACAGAATTTTCGTTTCGCTCGCTGATGTAAATCGGACAATGGTTTCGACTGCGGTGTGTGCTGCAATGTCCGATCACATGCATTTGTACTGCGAACAAGAGTGTATTCAACTTGGAGTCTCCGATCTAAATTTTTGCTATTTCCCGTGGTTCGTTTCTTGGAATTTATGGCAATCTAGTGACTCGTTTCAGCTAACAGCGGCTTGTTTTTCTGTGCTCACGACAAAACTCGTGAAAGTCAAGACAGGACGTTGATCACGTCGACCATTCGGCTAAAGCGGGCTCTTCATTTTCATACTGCGTTGAGTTTTCGGCCCAGCAGCAGTTGGATCTTGTGATCTTTTGGATCCAGTGTGGCTAATTCTTTATCGTCACTGTGATACTCCCGACTCTGACGGTTTGTTTAGGTTTACCAGCTATTGTTGTAAAGCTCAAAAATTGACGTCAGGAAGTGAGTCTGGGCGCACCCCTCACTCAGTTCGATCAATTGTAGCTTTTGTTGCTTTGCTTTGGGAATTCTCCTGGAATTGAACAGTTTTCAGGACTTGCAATCGGTCATATCAAACGAATTTAAAGGGGGATGTTATGGTGGGGATTTTGATCTCCTCTTGTCGGTGTCAGCGTGAAAGCGTTGAATCAATAGAGTCGTGTATATGGGTTCTTTTATGTCCGGAATGTGCCCACAAAGTTGTTGTATTCTCCGGCGGGAGTTCTTTTGCTTTATTTTAAGATATTCTGTCATAAAACCCCTTCCTTTTGCGTTGTTTAAACGTAAATAATTGCCGTTAATATGAGGGAGGACCGCGCTCCACTCCAAGTTGCACAGTTCAAGTACTTGTACGAACACGAGACTTGCAAGAGCGAGAATTTTGAGTTCAACTTAGCGTCGATTTGCGTTGATAAATTTCCGGTGCATGAGAGCAAAAAGCGTTAGGTGAACACTTGAGCAAAACAGTAAAGAAAACAATTGAGACCTGTATGCTTTTGGTAAGTGTGTAATTTTGCTTTCACAGGTTTCATTGTTCTGTTTGGGATATCATTGCTATCTATCTGAATTCAAAAGCCCGCTTATAAATACGTTTGCGTGGGATGCCGCTATTCCAGCTAATATCACAGCACTTTAACTATATAGTTGTTAAAATTTATTTCACGTTTTGCTTGCTCCGGTCGAGTCTCTGAGAGGAGGTGTTTTCAAGATCTTAGTAGTTTTTCGGTTTTGTTTTCCTCTCAGTTGTCCGTATGATACTGAAACAAAAAATAGTTGCCACTAATCCATTGTTCTATACCAGTACGTGGAGAATATTTTGTATGATGTCATTGCAGAAACGTGCAATCAAGTTGTCAAAATGGAACTGAAATACAAAAGCTGTTAAACGTGACATACATGTATTGTATGACTTGTCTCCTAAGATGTTCAGTTTGTATTATGTTTCGTAGAATTCCGCTGTATTGTAAAGAAACTCAAACAGCTCACGTGCAAAGCAATTGCCACTGCAATCACAAGAATAATATTAATTTGCTTAGGAAAGCATCCTTGTGAATTAGATCCAGTGATGAAATTGCATAGCAACACTTGTGCTTGAGAAATATGCAAACTGTCACTTTGTTCTTAAAGAGTAATTTGTTTAAGCAAGTTGAAAAATCATATTCATTCTTTTATTGTGGTTAGAAAGTTTATTTTCCAATATGTAAAACTAGATTGTTGTCATTATTTTTGAAATGTGGTATGTTTTGCAGTTGTTATTGTGTTTCCACACATTCATTGAGTACTTTAATTACCATGTTTGATTGTCCCTGTTTTATTTTAGGAGTATTTCTTAACGTGCTGACATGTTTGGGTTTGAAATTGCTTTTTTTGGTGTGTCCTTCATTTTCCAGTCTTGAAAGTAACATGCAAAATGAACTAAATTTTATGTGCTGTTTTTTTAATTGAAAGGCTTAAAAATTATAAATTTTGATGTATTCTCTTTTGTGTTTTGATGACAGACATGTAATATTTGCTTTGTTTAATGTGGATAGATCATTATTTGTTTTATTTGCAATTCAATTTAACTAAACTTTGAATCATCTTTTCTTGACATATCCCATAGTCTTGTTTCTGTAACGTATATGCTTAATTTCATAATTTCTGTACTTAAAAAAAAATTGTGGGTGTCTTGAATTACACACTGAGTGAGAAACTTGATATTGTCAGGATATGAATACTGGGGAAGAAGGATCAGTAGATGGACTGTGGATCCACCTTGATATTGAATCCTGATTGTTTTTCATTCTGGCCTTCACCATTTCATTTTGGAGTTCACCAAACTGTACTTATTATTAATTTTATGAAGAAAATCAGAATTACATGTAATGTACTCTGAAGAGCTGTGATCAATAGAAGTATGATATATCCTACCATTTTTCACCGGACTGCTTGCCATTATAGTTTAGAATTTGTAAAGACTGGAAAACAGTTTTCCTGATCATGTTGTGGTATATAACCAAGAGATATTGACGTATGTAATATGGTGTGATAAAACTCAGTGGTGTTAAGGTTATTACTATGGTTATGCTATAGTTATGGGTGCATGCAGGGATGGTGTAGTGGTGGTGAGAGCATTCACCTCCCACCTTAGTGACTGGGGAATCATTCTCAGACTGAACGTCATACATGTATATGTGGGCTGAGTCTGTTGGTTTCATGTTCTTCTCTGAGAGGTTTTTCTCTGGGTATTCCGATTTTCCCCTCTCCTCAGAAACCAACATTTGACTTCATTTGCATTGGTTGTCAATTACAGTTTACAGTGTCGGGCCTGGTTAGTGCTCCAGCACTACATTTGTAGAACGACTAGACTCAAATAAAGTTCATTTCTTTTCCTTAATCCAACACATGAAGGCTCAACTGAACCCTCAGATTATTCCCAAATTAAATAATTGTCTTGGCAACTTTGAACTTTTTAACTTCCTTAACAGTATTGCACATACATGTAAATATATTGTGCTTGTACACATCAAAACATTTAAGGTAGTTTACAAACACTGAAAAACCATTTATGTACTGCACTTCGAGGGGGAAATTTTTTTAGAATCAACTGACTGTACACGTAAATTCTGTACTTGGACAAGTGAAAATATAAACTTCAATACTGTCCTGCAAAGCAAACTAATCACTAACCATGCAGCCCACATCACATGTACATGTATAAACATTATTCCCAGATTACTTTGAACGCTCAATGAAAACTGCTCTTAATTAGAATTAACTTTACAGGGCTCGAAATTGCGACCAATACAGTCGCATTTGCGACTAAGTTTTTCCCTTTGCGACTAAAATATCTGGAGAAGTCGCAAATTTGCGACTTGTTGTCACCTTTGCTCTTTCGAAACAAAAGGGTTAGCAGTTGCCACTTTGCTGCTACTTTTGCTAAAATAACTAAACAAATGACAAAATTATTTTGTTTCTCGCTGTGAATTTTCTCTGAAGATAGCGTAATTGTAGAGTAATTTAGCAGCGATGTTACGTCCATTCCTTCGATCATTCTTTACAAACAAGCATTGGGGGCTCATATTTTTTGCTAAACTGCTGACAACACAATGCAGCACGCCGATTTTGCGACTAAAATTTGCCGAAATTGCAACTAAATTTTCGTATCTTGTTGCAAAATGCGACTGCATTTTTTTTGTTAATTTCGAGCCCTGCTTTATTGTAACATCTTGGCATTTCCCCTTAGCTCAAATTTATGTCAACACAATTTTCAAAATCTCAAATTAAGACACATCTTTTTAAGAGCTCATATTTTTGTTAGCTATGAGTACATATTTAAAATATTACTAATTATTGATTTTTATTATTATATTTTGTATTATCTTATTCTTTTATTTGTATATTAGTATAAATTGGAAATTATTATTACTATTATTATTTTTGGAACTTGCGCTATATAAATTAAGTATTATTTATTATTTTATTTAAGTTGTTGTTGTGAATATTAAATTTTTATTATGTTGTGTATTCTGCAGGCTTTAGACAAGTGTACTCCGACCTTTTCTGGACAGAGGGGTCCTAATGCTGCTATGCCCTTAGCTGGCAAGGGTGGACTTTTTAAGAATCCAGAATATGCAGGCTTATTTGATGAACAAGACCCTGACAAACTCTTTACAGATTTACGAGAAATTGGCCATGGCAGCTTTGGTGCAGTGTATTATGTATGTATAATGTTATACAAGTAGTTACAATGATTTTAAGTGCAGTGAGTCATTTGTACCTGTCATGGTTGACCTTTCAACTGATTTGTAAAATTCATGAACATGTTTATGTCACATCTGGGTTTGGCAGGGAAGAAATTAATATTTTGTCAAAGTAAAGTGGTCTTTAACAGCATAATTTATTGTACAAAATAATTACTTGTGTGCCCTGAATACAGATCATGCATTGGTAAGTATGATCACAAATAATATTGAGAATATGTTTGTGGTTCATGTAGATTTTATACACTGAATGACAGGGGCTTCAATTGATTACCTTGTATTTAAGATTCAAATCATTCTGTTTCTGAAGTCTAATCATGCATATTACTCTCTCAGAACAATATCTCCAGGTCATAATAATATTGTGATTGACATAAGAATATAAACTGCAATACTGTAAGTCCCCTGTGATGCAGATATTAGAAAAATCTGTGAACTTAAAATGAAAAGTTGGCAAAACAAACTTCAGATAAAGTGTTGGCTAGCTGTATCCTCTTATTGCAATAGATGCATATGTACCATGTATTTGAGTCCTTAATTAATGCATTGCCTTACGACTAAAGTTGCATCCAAGTATCAAGGGCTGTATCTATTTTTCATGATTTGACCAGAGGATGGGAGTCAACAGTTTGTTCATTCACTGATAAGGATCTATGTAGAAACAGATGCCCTAAGTCTTTGAGTAGGAGTACAAGACATGTCCATTGAGGGTGCTTCTTTGTGAAGACAGATTTCACCCCATTCACACCTCAAACACCCTAGGACTCCCCCCCATGGGCTAGTAAAATTGTCTGACGTTAGATCGTAGCTTCACTTGATTTCATATCCGCAGTTCATATATGATCCATGTCATATATCATTTCATCATTGCAAAATCTATTAAGGACGTTCGCGTGAAAATTTTCTAACATTGATTTTTTTCTGCAAATTTTACCATTGAAAGATGATGAGTTAGTGATGTCAGAATTGTAAAAAAAAATGGGGGGTCACCAACTTCGTTTTGGAGAGAACTTGCCCGGAGGAACACCCTAAATCTGAAAAAATCCGGCTTCTGTAGCGAATAAGGCCACAGTGTCTGTAAGCCCAAAAATATTGCAATTACATCTTTGAAGTGCAATGTTCTCTACCAAACGTTGTTTAAATGGACACATCAAGTGAAGTTAGTTATCTGTTGAGGTTCCTTAAAGAACAAGTTTACATTTAGTGACCATAGTTTCATGCACCTTGCAGCGACAAGATGGCAGGATTCCATGTCCCGAGGACAGAAATCTTGAAATTTTTTAAATTTCCCACATTGATTTTTTGTTCATTTTTGGACAATGTGGAGATAATTGTAAATAAAATCTGTTTCCAAGATCGTTAAATCCAAGCAAAGCTATAGCAATGGCCATCTGCCCTATCATTGTTCATTTTACCACTTAGCACATGCACTCTTTGCATGACGCGGCATGATGCGAATTTGCGTGGGCTGTAAGGATGCGCAGTAGCAATGGGTGCGAACGTCCTTAAGTCTCATTCTCAGGGGTCAATACACCGTATTCAAAAATGGCAGACACGTGGAACGACCTATGTTATAATATACGAAAGCGAGGTTTGGTAGGCTGTATTTCAGTCTGGAAAATAATAGTAGCTAAATCCCCCTAAAATGGCGTCCTCAAGTAGTGCAGTGAATGACTCAGTTATTCTTACCAAAGATGACATTCCCGGAGTCTGGTTAGCTGGGCTAAATCCTTCTTCGCTGAAGAATGAAGAGTTGCGGTTTTGGTTGCGTGATGTGGTGTCGTGGGGATTCCCTTAAACCAGAAACCCATAAGGGGTGAAACGTGTAACGGCCCCTTGTGTGCTGGGAAACAAGCTTGTGAATATTCAATTTGCTAAGTACCATATTTGGAACAACAAGTGCGAGAGGTTTCCAAATATGGTACTTAGCACTGAAACATTCAACCAATCAGTTCGCACTGAATATTCGGAAGCTGTGAACGTGCGTTACACGTTTCAACCCTTATGGGTTTCTGCTTAAACTTAAAACTAAACCTTTGCTTGTAAAACGGTAATCACAAGGCTTTGATTTTAAATAGTAGTTTAACAGTTGATGTTTTTCAAGGATTATCAGTTACCCTTTTTTTAAAAAAGCGCTTTGCAGAGTGGAGGAATACATGAAAAGTGGACGCGATCAAATGGTGATAGATCCTGATACGGACAAAATTTACCCCAAAAGAAAAAAGATTATGAAGACCTATGAATGTTATGAGCTGCACTCCTTCATCATCACCCAGCGTGAAATACCCAAGCGATGGCGGGGGAAAATCTCTAGAAAGGATGCCTTCATTCACTCACATTGACTGTTGAAGGAGAAAATAGCTGACCTTGATAAAAAATTCAGGGCACTCGAGTGGCGATTGTTTTGCTTCGAGAATATTTCAAAAAATGATTCCCTTATTACCTTTACACAGGATTTCCTAATTTGAAAACGATGAGGGCCTTGTATAAATTTAATGTGTTACCAGATGATATCAATGTCAGACAAACAATATTTTGTTTGGAAAGATAAACCACGGCACATGTACACAGTATTTGTGTTGAAATGGATATTAATATCTCAGAGTTAACCCATCGACATCCAAACCGGCCGAAACCGGCCAGACTTACTCATCAATGGGGAACCCCTGGGAGTCAATGGGTTAAGTAAATCTCCTATTGAGAGGAACATAGTGTACAGCAACAACATTGGAAAATTGAAATGCCTTGATAATGATAAAAGTCATGCATTACTGTGGTAGTGATAATAACAGTGGATTTTCAATTCAAATTAATGAGATGTATCAACAAAGTGAAAACTAACCTTCAAAAATAATAAATCGAATTAAATTATAAAGCGGGGATTTTTTTTGTTGATACATCACATGTATTTTGAATTGTGCCTCATCCACAAGTTCTCTGGGCGGCCAGATATTTATCTGTCCTAGTTTCAAGTGCATAAAATTGATCCAAGGGATAAAAATTCTGCTTACAATTGACTTGGATACGTTAAATAACTGAGCCGAGTGTATTTCGGCGAATCCTTGTCTGAGGCGACACAATGTAAGAAAAAAATTCGTCTATAGTTTTCAAAGATTGTTTCACTGAATGTTCACTATGACCAGCCTGAATGTCGTCTCTTGCAGAGGACAAATATTGAATGTTTTCTCCACTGGCCACAGGCTGTAAAAATTCAAACAAAGCCTTTATCGTCCTGGGTAAAAGGTAATAAGGGAAGGGAAGCAAAACAATTGCCACTCGAGTTCCCTGAATTTCTTCTCCAGGTCAGGGATTTTCTCCTTCAACGGGAAAACCTGAGAGTAAATGCGAGTGAATGAAAGCATCCTATCTAGAGATTTTCCCCAGCCAACGCTTGAATATTTCGCGCTAGGTGATGATGAAGGAGTGCAGCTCATAATATTCATAATCCTCTTTTTTTCTTTTGATGTAAATTTCATCCGGATCAGGATCTATCACCATTTGATCACATCCACTTTTCATGTATTCCTCCACTCTGCAAAATGCATTTTATAAAAAAAGGATTAGAAAGAAAAGGATAACTGCTACTCCATAATAAACAACTGTTAAACTATTATTTAAAATCAAAGAAGTCTTGTGCTTTACCGTTTTAAAAAGGAAAGGTTTTGTTTTAAGTCCTTTAGGGGAATCCCCACTACATCGCATCTCACAACCAAAACCGCCACTCTTCATTCTTCTGCAAAGGATTTAGCCCAGCTAACGAGGCTCTGGGAATGTCATCTTTGGTAGGAATAACTGAGGCATTCACTGCACTACTTGAGCATGCCATTTTAGGAGGATTTAACTGATAAGACCGGGGTATCATATAACATAAATCTCCTGACAGCTGCTACTGAAATTTTCCAGACTGATATACGGCCTACCAAACCTCGCTTTCATGAATTAGGTCATTCCGCGTGTCCACCATTTTTGAATACGGTGTATAGGTTAAGGAAAAATCTTTTCTTTCTTTCTTTTTTTTTTTTTTTGCCTTTTGGTTGTGATGAGTGATAATAAGATGCTAAATTTTGAAGAGTACATGTAAATTCTCATTACTTTGGTTGTCTTTTACGAGGTTCGTTTGTTGTTAAAACAGGAACCTCTGACAGTAAGTGTCAGAAATTTAAAATATACAGTTAGTTCAACCTATAAATTGCATTTGCTCGATGTTTCACAAATCTAGCCCCTTTATACGCCGCATTCCAAAATGGCCTTCACGTTTGCTTGCAAATTAGCCCTTGATGCCTAATTCAAGGTTAAATAATTATTACTCTTTTGAATTTTTATTTCAAAAACAAGGCAACGGGCTAATTTACAAGTGAACAAAAGAATGCTAAAAATGGCAGCCATTTTGGAATAAGGTGTATTGCGTGATGAAAAATTATGAAGCAGTGATACAAACGTTATTTACTTCATCTTTATCATGGAAATGATCAATGATTAGGACTTGAGGTTTCTTTCCTGCAGGCCAGAAATTTCAAAACAAGTGAAGTTGTGGCCATCAAGAAGATGTCCTATAGTGGCAAGCAGTCTGGTGAAAAATGGCAGGATATAGTAAAGGAAGTTAAATTCTTGAAGCTTTGTAATCACAAGAATACAATTAGCTACAAAGGTTGCCATCTAAAAGAACATACAGCATGGGTAAGGAAAACTTATTGTAACCCTGTTGGTGTGTTAGTTTTATTTCACATAATTATGCATGAATGTACTTGCATAAATCATATTTGATTTTTGTAAAAACGACTTTGCACTTATCATTTGCCCTGAAAAGAAGTGTAGACAGTGAATTTAGAAATGGGCACAATACTGGCACCAGTGTACAATGTAGGTGTACAATTAGGAAGAGGGGCATCTAAGAGTTAAAATCCGTGGTCAAGAAGAGTGTGTTAGTGAAGGCCTTATTGTTATTATGTTCCTGTACTTTCTATATCATCTGTTCATCTGGTTTCTTGCAGCTTGTTATGGAATATTGTGTAGGATCTGCATCAGATATTTTAGAAGGTAAGTCCTACTTTAGAACTAGGTCTTTTCCGCTTAAAGTGCAACTATGATCAAATTTTTATCCCTTGAATTTTTAGGTTTATTATATAGAATTCCAGGAAAGACAAAAAATGCTGTTTACCGTTTGGAAATATAGATCTGCATTGGTTAAGTTTGAAAAATGTGTAAAATATGCAAATGAGATTACTGATGACCTCATTTACTCAACCCAATATAAAATCAAGTATATAAATAGAGCTGTCACGGTCAATTGGCAGCAGAGACCATTGAAACTGGGTAGGCTATTAGTTATGCAGGCAACACACCTCCGGCTATAAAGAAATTGGTTCTCATGGCAACTCCCTCTTTTTCCAGTCCCCTTCAACCCGATTCAATATTTTTGGTAATCATAAGCTAGAAAAACATTTAGCGAGGCACGCAGATGAGGCACCATTGGCAAATATCAAAATAGAACACCAAAGGTGGCCAGCAAAGTCTTTAACATCAGGGATGTCTGAAACCCAGTTTGTTGCCATGGTAACAAAACTGGTGTGCTCATATTGTGAAGCACATCTTCTAGAATCTTACTGCGAAGAAACAAGCATTTCTGATGGCCTTGCGCATGATGTTGGTTACCACTCGCGTAACATTTTGAGTGACATTAGAAAACTCTCAATTTTGGCGCTTATAATAAGGTTAGGGTCGTAAAATTTTGGGAAAATATTGTAGAAAGTATGTGCAATCTGTAAATGATGGTTGTTTATTGCCGAGCACCCGAACAATCGAGATCAGAGTCCGCAAAAAGCCAGGTTCAAAAATTTCCCTCTGCTTAGTGAAAAACGCTCCGGACTTAATCCTCTTAATTTTCGTATTAAAAGAAAAATAGACGAAGATCGTGGCAAAAAATCCATGCACATAGATCGTGTTTACCGTTACGAGTCAGTTCTTTTCTCTTTAAAGCAGGGTTAAAGATAAAAGGTCTTGTTTACAATGTCACGCTGACTTACCACCCAAAAAATTCATCTTTGTGGTCTAAATGATGCCTTTCGTTCCCGTTCTTATCGTTCCTATCGTTCCCACTTCGTCAAATGCGTTCCATTTTTCGTTCCTTAAGAGCAAAGAGTGCCTTATCGTTCTCAGCTGTCGTGCCCATCGTGCCCGATCCTTTCGTGCCCACGTGACCATAACCTGCGCTCGCAGGCTTACGTGACCAAAGAAATACTCAATCGCGCCCAAAACCGGAACCGGGCAGATACAAGAAACGTTCGAGAAGACATTCATGAAAATTGTGTTCTGTTGGGCTGTTTTTTTACCATTGGACCTCTTGTTTCTTTGTCTGAATTATTGCCAGCGATATCATTATATCAAGTGTCGGGCGAATTGATCGTTGAGTTACCCGAGAATCCGCCGTAATTTACAAATCGACCGTTCTGTAGATTAAAGACGTCAAAAGATCCGGATTTTAAGATCTAAATCCGGATTTCCCAATCGAAAGCACACTAAATGCCAATCAAGGTTTGCGAGAAAAGATTTTAACAATCCAACCATAATTTTGATTGCCTGTTGCAGCCGAGATTAAATTTCCGATAAGCGCTAAATTGGCTTTCCAAAAGTTGCTTTGCAGAAACAATCTCAGCTCATCTTTATCATATTAAATGAAGTTTAGCAAATAGTTAAGCAAAGTAAGTGAGAAGTTTTGTTTTAAAGCGAAGACAGGGACAAAACTCACCTCGTGCAAACTTGTTGATCTTGCGGCAACTCTTTCTGTTTGACAGTGTTCAGCCTTTTATACTACGAGTACTGCATTTGCGGCGTCGTGCAAGGAAACGCAGATTGTATAACTGTTCAATGGGATTACCAAAAGAAAATACTGAGACATGATTTTCCATTCATTACTTTTATTTTTGTCTTTTTTTTTTTTTTTGGCATCAAATGGGAGTTACAGCAAATGTTATAAACGCGACGGCTTTCGCGCGAAAAATCTGGGCACGAAAGGAACGATAAAGGGCTCGATGTATGAAATATGCAAATTAAGGCACGAAAGGAACGATGTACAAACGAAGGCGCGAAAAGCACGAAATCATGGAACGATAACAAGACTCCATAGGCACGATCGGTGAACGAGAACAAGGCACGAAATGCACGATATTTGGATTCCCTGTTCAAAGGGCACGAAAGGCACGATCAACTTGTTTGTTACGCCATAAGTGCGGATTTGTGAGTGTTTTTAAAAATTAATTTAAGTCTCCCTTCGCGCTGGTAAAATTAATGTGCCTTTAGCTTGAAAATACCAAAAGTTTTGTCTTCTGTCAACACACATTTGGACTAATCACAAACTAAGTGGGCATCTGTGGACAATAAAACATAACCAAACTTGAGTAAATCATAGAATATCACAGTGATAAGCAACATCGTGCGCAAGGCCTGATTCAAATTGGCTAGGATATCTTTTTCCATCATACTTGATCATAATTTGGTTGAGTTTATGACATTGCCACTTGGCTAATTTGTATACTTTGAAAACTTCATTATCTCTGGAACAAAAAGAGATACTTGAAAATAGTAAACAGCATTCTTCTCGTACAGACTACATGTTAATGTCTTTAAATGGCTTAGATAGGTAAGATGTGAATTTCGTCATAGTAGCACTTTAAAAGTTGTTTGTTTGCTGTTAGTACCCTAACTTGAGAATTAAAAAATGAGATGTTCTTTTATTTTTGTCTTTAGTCCACAAGAAGCCTCTTAGGGAAGTTGAAATTGCTGCAATTTGCTATGATGCTCTACAGGTTAGCATATGCTTTCTTCTTTAAGCTAAGGGAGGATGACTATCTGGGAAGCCCATTAGGCAACTAATTTATGTACTCTACAACTGTCAGCCCCTGACAGAAACACATCAAGGCTGGGTGATGGTACATGTGATGGGAACGAGTCCTAGCAAGGCTGTTGCCTAACAGGAGCGCGGTAGCCTGGGGCTCCCAAAGAATAGCTCTGGGCACCTTAATTTTTCACAGCAACACCTTTCACTTCATACGTTGTGTATGTTGGGCTCCTAAGTTCTCAGCGTTTAGCTCTGAGGGCCCCTTAAAAATTTTCTTAGGCAGCAGCCTTGCCTAGCAATGATCAGGTTTTTCTCATTAAAAGAGATTTTTTAATTGTTGATGGTGACTCTGGGATACTCAAAATAAATCTGAGTGCTCCTTTGGGTGCCGCGAATATCCCCAAATCACCATTGATAAATGAATCTCTTCATTCACCATTCATCTTGTAAAAATTTTAATGTTACTCTCACTGTGGCTGAAGATGATGTTTGAAACATCGAAGCATGTTCCTTTTAAAAACACAAAAGTATGGCTGTATTTTTAAATATATATATTTTTTCTTTTACTTAGGGACTTAGTTATTTACATAGGAATGGAAGAATCCACAGAGATGTGAAAGGTAAGGTGTTTTGAATGATTACATGAACAGGTACATACAGATGCTTCATTTGAAAGAGCTTGCTACCTTGGTAATAATAATCATTGATTAATTAATAAATATACTATACATGTTGTAATGACTGTTCCTGGGAAGGGTGCTGACGAGGCAAAGATCCTCAATGCTTTTACAGAATCAGGAATATGTTGATATCTGTATACAAATGTGGTTTTCAATTGTGTGACTGATTATACTGAACTGTCACTCACCAAAAGTAGGGGTGATCAGTGGTTATATATCCAAGCCCAAAGCTGTGAGGTTAAAGGGACACTGTCACACTATTTTCAGTAACACACTGAAAATCCAAAGGAAGCTTTTAGGTTGATGGCAGCAGCAAAATAATGGCACTACTGACTCCTTTTATTGGGTATCTTTCAGGGCGGGAAATTGCGACCAATGCAGTCGCATTTGCAACTAAATTTTTCCCTTCGCAACTAAAATAATTATCTGGAGAAATAGCAAATTTGCGTCTTGTTGTCACCATCGCTCTTTCGAAACAAAAGGGTTAGCAGTTGTCACTTTGCTGCTACTTTTGCTTAAATAAATGACAAAATTATTTTGTTTTTCGCTGTGAATTTCCTCTGAAGATAGCGTAATTGTAGAGTAATGTAGCTGCAGTGTTACATGCACAGCTCCATTCCTTTGATCATACGCTATTTTCATCGGTTTCTTTACACGCAAGTATTGCGGGCTCGTATTTTTTTCGTAAACCGCTGACAACACAATGCAGCGCAGCGATTTTGCGACTAAAATTAATTTGCGAAATTGCGACTAAATTTTCATATCTTGTTGCAAAATGTGACTGGATTTTTTCGTTAATTTCGAACCCTTTAGCAGTGGATTGCCAAGAACAAGGAATACTAGTTGTGTTCAAACTTGAAAACGTTGGATGAACATTTTTTGCGTTTTTGCAGTGCAACTTGCATTTATTTTCCCTTTTATCAGCATACACTGTAGCAAAAATGTACGCAATGGAATGCTCATTTTGTTTGTTTTCAGCTGTTCTGAAATGAATAGTACTAGCTACATGTAATCAGCTCCCTGTAAACCAATCAAAATGTGAAAGAAGCACTATTCATTTGTATGATCTCACCGTCTGTATTTAAACTTCTTGAGTTTTTACCATCGTTATATTTGAACCTTACACTCGTGTACACATGTACTTAATTAATGTGTGCATTTATCCAGCTGCGCACAAAATTTAAAAGCTTAGTGCACACAATGTAGTTGTTTTGGAGCCAGGTAAGCACTAAGTTGGGTTAAATATCTCAGCAGTCCACAAGTTTTTATAGGATCCAACCAAGGATTAGTGCTAAGTACATGTATGCTTCAGATAATTCATCCCTAATTAGAATTCTTATTTTCTATTGTCAAATCATAGCTGGAAATGTTCTCTTGACTGAGGATGGGACAGTCAAACTTGGTGAGACTTATCTTATTTGCTTAATCCAGTCTGAATGTTTACTTATTTTATGATTTCCATTTTTCTCGCTTGAACTTTCATATCCTTCCCCAAAGGAGACTGAGGGACGTGAAACCTTTGACAAATTCTCAAGCCAATTCTTCAGTCGTTCCATTAACTTGTTAAGAACACCAAAGACCCCTGTCCGATTGATATGAGACTTCCTTCCTGGACAAACGTCACTGTAATCCTCACTGATCAATATTTTGGGTAGAAAAAGGACACTGATCAGAACTCCTGCAGTTCACATCAAAGCAAACTTTAAAGATCATTCATGTTGACAGATTCTAGCACAGGTTCTTTGTATGGTGCAACTGTATGCTACATGCATACAGGCCCCTGAGGGAAATTGCTACTGCTGCTCTGTTTTGCGTGAATGGTGACAGGAGTGTACAGTATGTTGTTTGACTAGGCAGAAGTAAGCGGTACTTACAGTGTATTTCTTGCATGAACACTAATAAATTCATCATGTTTGTGCCTTTTCAGCTGATTTTGGTTCAGCTGCACTTGCAGCTCCAGCAAATTCTTTTGTTGGAACGCCGTACTGGTAAGTTAACCTCTTCACACAAGGTCACACAAATTCTTGAACTGCAGTCTAGAGAAGTATGGTTTTGAATGTTGTGTTGTACCTGGTATTATCTTTTTTTTTTTTTAAATAAGTATTGCTAGTCATTCATGGTACATTTATGGTTTTGTTGCCTAGGATGGCACCCGAAGTTATTCTAGCCATGGATGAGGGACAATATGATGGAAAGGTTTGGAAAGATATGTTGTAAAAATTCTGCCATTCAAACTGATTATTTTCTGTTTGATGAGTGTAACCCTAACCCGTTTGTTTTCTTGTCTCTTTGCTTTAGGTGGATGTTTGGTCCTTAGGAATTACATGTGTTGAGCTAGGTGAGAACTCGTTTTAAGACAGACCTTTCCACGGTTTCTGATGCCATATTGGTTGGGGGTGGGGAGCTAACATGGCTTAAATTACAGTGAATGTATGGGATTTTTGCCGAATTCAAACCTCTATAACTCGGCTTCAACCAGCAGATTTCAAAAATTTTTTAGACATTTTATTAACATCGTTCACTCAACGGGAAATTAGATCATTGAACAAGGCGCGAAGTCTGAAAACTGGATATTACATGTAGAAGTCTCCTCATATGGCTTCAAATTTCACGGGAATTTGCATAGTTTTGATTGCAAGGGTTTGTATGAAATTTACAAATTTTGTTTAAGGTCGTTAAGGCTTGATTCTGATCGGCAAACTTCACGAAAATAATCTCAATAGAATTGCTTTTGGAGAGGTATTCTCGCTATCCACAATTCTCAGACCTTAAAGGATTTACAATGGTTCAAAGTTGGCAAAATTCCCTTACATTCAGTGTAATTTATGCTGTGTTTGCCCCCCAAACAACATGGCATCAGAAACAGTGGAATATCTGTGTAATCATAATTACATGTATTTTCTGTTACATTGTATTAACTAATTAATTTTAGTTACAGCACAGATACTCATGAGTGTTTTACTCTACTGTACTTTTAGCTGAAAGAAAACCACCACTTTTTAACATGAATGCTATGAGTGCTCTGTATCACATTGCCCAGAATGACCCACCCGCACTCTCTGCACCAGACCAGTGGTAAGTTATTGTCAATTAAAATTTGCAGCGCTAAATAGAGCTAGACCCCTCACAGTTCTCACAGTTTTCCAAAGTTCTAGCCTCTGCCAATGGAAGGTCTGAAGATTTACTGAACAATGCTTCTACAGGATTCCAAACCCATCCATTTGCTATCTTAATTCTTTTGCGTTTGGTTTCAAGGTCATCTTGTTTTGTGGAGTTTGTTCAAGTTTGCCTCAAGAAACAACCAGGAGCTAGACCAACAGCAGAAGATCTCCTACAAGTATGTTTAGACTATCTATGGAAAAAGATATTGTACTTTCTTTACTAGTAGTAGTCAGTGATTTGTAAAATGTGTTCAATGTCCAGTAAAATAGTATTTTCTATTGTACTGGGCCCAGTTGATTAACACTAATCCCAGGTTAAGACTTAACCAAGGAGTTTATTTCTTCACACAAAACGTGGTTCTTTTTGCGTTTTTAGTTGTGTTCTGCTGAAGAACAGAGAACTTATGTTTGAGAGTATTTAATGCTGGCTGTTTACCATTCAAAATCAGATAAAGCATGATTTAAGGGTGAGGTATTTTTTTCCTCACATGACAAGTAAAGGGTAAGACAGGACAGTGTCATGTTTACAATGGAGTCGCAAGCTAAAATCCAGGGTTTAGTTGTTTGAAATCTAGTTGAAGTCCTACATGTATTAATAAAACCTACACTCTATAGGATAGGTTGCCATGGTAATTCTACCAGGCTAGCATTAACCTATTATTATTTTGTCTAGCAACTCAATCTGTAGTGAGTTGATGTGTCAGTTCAGATGCAATTGAGTTTGAAAGAATAAACTTAAGAAAGGTGAAGAGTGTTTTGTTTGCTTATTTGTAGCATACATTTGTGTCACAACCGAGACCTGAAGGCATCATCCTTGAGCTGATTGAGAGAACTAAACAGGCTGTCAGAGCTCTTGACAACATGAATTACCGTAGAACAAAGAAGATACTGCTGAGTGACCCCACAGGAGAACTGAGCGAAGGAGAAAACTCTGTTGTTGAAAATGATGATGACGACGACAAGTCGTTGGCAGTGAGTCTTTTGATGGATTTTTACAATGTAGTTGTTGTAGTTCATGAAAGGTTGCGTTTGTCCGGTAAATGTGATTATCATACTACAGAGAGAATACAGATAATGGTACTGTTCAACAAATTCCTTTTGCTATGGACATCTGTTCTTGCTTTTTAAACACAGAGTTTGGAAGTGTCAAGAGACATTATTTTCCCTGGCTTACATTCTCAAATTGTTCAGGTGTTTCAATATTGTTACTGTAACAATATCCCTTTCCTTTTATCTTTTGGTCTTCTTTCATTGGCTGGAGATAGGAGCTACATGTATAGCCATTCAAGTGGATTCATTGGCCTATGTTAATGCCATAATAAGATTCGCTTGAGATACTAACGAAACATCTGCACAATAATAATAATAAATTAATAAATACAGTGTTTCTTGGAGATAAAATGTAGCTTGAGAATTGGTTTTATCTTGAACAAATTAATAAAGGTCAAATAGCCATTAAGAAAAGATCAAATGGCCAGTGCTTTGATCCTTAGCCCTTTGTCAGATTGAATCACAAAGGTCTAACACTTGAAACATCAGCCATTTAATCTTTTCACAATCACTGTGGTCGTTTGACCATTATCAACTTAACGATTTTGCTCTCCTCCAAGTCAGCTCCACAGTTTCTTTAAGGAGGCTCCCTAGAGATTTAAAGCTGCTTGCAAGCTGGGCTCTAGTATGGTGTGTAAAGCCTGAATCGCTCATGTTTTTCTGATTTTTGAGACATCAACGTCACCAAATCTGCAAAAGCAACTGCTACGTGTAGTTTTCTCGAGTTCCCTTTGGTAATTTTTTTTCTAGAATTGCTTCAGTTCTAACCACATACAGTTCCAAGCAAATACCCTATATTTGTTAAAATCGAATATATTTAGAAAAATGACTCCTTACAGAATATTGGCAAAACGATCTGAACGGCCTTGACTTTTTACCACTTCAAAATGTCAGGCAATATCATTTTCGTAATGTGGCAAAGAAAAAAAATTCACCAAAGTAAAGTATAAATATTAAGCCAACAATGGGAATGTATCTGCCGGGCATTAGATGTGACGTTTCCATGGTAATGGCCGATATTCAAAAAATTGACACCCAAAAAATAATAACTAGATTTCCTTTTGTAACACATGCCCTGTTGTGAGGGTATTCGCAAATACTCTAGGGAGTCACCTTAAAACTAACCCCTTGATACACAGACAGCACTCTGTTTGCACAGTGATGGTACATGTACAGAAATAGAGGTCAGAAGAAACTAAGTAGTAATTAATTAATCTTGATCTTGCTTACTGAAAGTCTTGTTTGTCTTCTATCTGTACTTCAGTCCTTCTTCCTCGTTGTTCCTGGTTCAGCATGCCATGTAAACTTTGATGGGGTGTTGGATGAGGGAGATGGGCCCTCTACATCTGAGGACAGCTTGGCTTTCTCTGAAGACTCCTTGTCCTCGCCATCTTCATTTTTCCGATTCAGATCAGCAAAGGTTCTGACTACTCATGTGTTGCATGGGCATGCGTCACATAATCTTTTTTTTTTCAGTGTGCTACATTGTGTATACAAGCATGCATACTTTCAACATTCATCCAATCATTCTCATCAACACATGCACACCATTCTGTCATCCTTCAAGTTGTCTCGGTTGATCATCTTCTATCTCACAATTTTAGACTTGACTTTCACTTTGATTCTTTTTCTTGAGCTTAATTAAATTTCATTAATATGTTAAGATAAAGTGTCATTGTTTTTAAAACTGATATGTTGCATTTGGTAAAATTTTAGTTTGGTTTCTTGTCTAAAAGCTCACTAGTGTAATGGTGGAAAGTTGTGGATTATTTTTACAAACATGGCGAACCGAATTGAGAGACATGCATGGTTAAAACCATTACTGTAACAACTTAAATTCTTCCAGTTAAACATTGAAAGTAGTCAGAAGGGATGCGGAAGATTGGCAAATTTGCAAAAGAGCTGCAATATTATAATCAGTTACCGGTATTGGACAGTGTCTGACCAAGGTGACATTGTGTCTGAAAAAACTGTCAGACAGTTCATAACCAGGCTATCTAGTTTTATCAGCGATTTTCACGGGTACATGTGAAACGTTTCACAGTTTTACTATAATTTAGGCATATCTGCATGAGCCAGTGCCGCTGTGGGTTGGCATGTCGGTCTTGATTAAAGACGAAATAAATAATTTTGATGGGATTGGTCAAGTACATAATTATATGTTTCTCTTCCCAAAATTTGAACTTAACGCATAGTTTTTTTATGCTTTAAGTTATTTACAGCCCTTGACAAGGTCTTCAAAGGCACATCATTTTTATTCATCCAGTATCTTCCTCATTAATTTTGTAATGGCTTTAGGAAAGTATTGTTATACAGTGTACCTCTTGACTGGAAAGTAGAAAGTAGAAAGTAACAAGTAGTTTTTCTAATCCTTTAGAGTGCAGAAATTGCAAATGACATCAAAAAAGCAAGTGTCAGCAGTGTGGCAAGTGTAGCAAGCAGTACAGACAGCCTGCAAGGAGTGGACCAAGAGAGCGAAGTGGGTGCCACAGGAAATTCATCCATTGCGGTCGCTTCTATAAGTGTGAGTTATTTTTTGTATTTCATTTTGCGTCCCTTAATAATTATTAATACTTATGAATCTGACTTATGATGTGGCCTGTACGGCCCCACACGCGCTTTCATTGTAAAACTATTGGGAAAATCCCTGTGTGAGGGTCGTGCACATTAGGACAACCAGGGCTGGAAAGACCCGACTGGGAACACGCACTGCTCCGTGCAATGCAATTTAAGGGGATTTCGTTGCTTTTAAACATCCAAGTTATTTACATGTACAGCCAGGAAAGCAAATGCAAACAACGTATTAGATATTTTTTCTGTCCAAATTTTTGTTTCTCATTTTGTCAAAACTTCATATTCTGAGTGCTCGTGAATAGTGTAAAGAGCCCATATGATAAAAGGCTTATTGACTGAGTTTAGGTCTGGCCGGACAGGAAAATAATTATGTGACCCTCAGTCATGGTGCAAGGACCTTGTTGCGCTCGGGTCGTACTCCATGACCTCTTGCTAAATATTTTCCCATCCGGCCCTCCCACTCAGTCAATTCTTGGGTTTCACTCACGTGATCAACAGCCATGTTTTTCAATGAAAACAAAAGAAGACGTTAGCATAATAATAGCTTTCAATTCCCGGAGGATTGGATCGGGACACCAACATGGCCGCCATTTCATTGTTTGGGGACACCAACATGGTGGCCGTGACGTCATGTGAAATCCAAGAATAAGTACATATTATTATTATTATTATTATTATTATTATTATTATTATTATTATTATTATTCTATCTCCTTTAACTTTATGCCGATTTACAACACAATAGCCAAGCCCATTCCTTGAGGTATATTGAAAGTGCATGGCATAATCAGCTATCTCTGAAACTGTGTGCGCAGTTTCCCAGATAATCTTTGAGAGATGAGACTTTGAAAATTTGAACTTTTACAAAGAATGTGTGGGTTCGTTAGTGCTTTGGCCACCCAAGAATTTGTCAGTTTTTGGTGGCTTATAATTCGCATGTTATCAAACCCAAAAGGCATAAAATTGGAAATTTAACTCGGTTTAACACGCACATGAATGGCATGATGCCTTCTATCAGAAAACTTGTATGTTATTCAGACAAAACTTAAACAATGACCTCAGCAAAGATTCGCCCATTAGTACTATACTAAGAGTTCGTTAAACTCACTGTCATGTACCTCATAATGGAGAGAAGTTGGACAAGTGGTCAGGAAGTTTACTGGTTTATTATTTTTTTTTTGGAATGAAGTCTGCTTGGAGCCTGGATCCCTAAGAGGGGAACTTGTCAGGCAGAAAGCAATGGCATTGATATTATTTTTGTTTGTTTGTTTTTTTTTTACTTCTCCAGCTGCCTCAAGGGCGTCAGGAGGATGATAGGTTTGCAACCATTCGACCTCAAAAGATGATTGCAGAACAGAGGCAAGAGAACGAAATGAGAGATCAACTGGAGATTTACAAGAAACTGAGACAGAGCCATCAAAAGGAAGTGTTGATATTGGAGAGTAGGCTACATGCAGAAATGAATGAACACAGGAGGACGCTTGACAAGGAATACGATACGCAGGTGTGTACTGTTAAATGAGAGAAGGGTTTTTCCCCTTTAAATTGTACAATGGATTAACAAATGACAGTCAGTGCTTTGCTACAAGTAAGGCCGCAAGAAGATCATGTTGGCAGAAGGGATGCAAAACAGGCTAAGCTACAAAAAGCACAGTACACTTTTACATGTATGTACCTAAAGGACCTGCAGATTATTTTGTCAATCAATCAGTGACATAGCTCAGTGAAAACTGGAGCTCTTAAAACTCCATTGTTTTATCACTGTCATCATCGTGGAGAAATCCTTTACAAGTTTCATCTCTGTTTTGCTTTGACTTTTGATTTCCGTGAAGTATGATCAGCTAGGCTTGGATGAATTCAAATTCGATAGTGGGTCTTCTCTAGTTAAGAAGAGAGTGATTTTTATTGGAAATTTGTTCGTGAATGTCCGTGAAAGGGTACACCCTGAGAGTTCTGTTGACTAACTTTGCTTGTACTACCCGGCCGTACATGTAGGTACATCAATTTGAGAGAGAGCTGGACAGATTAAGGGCAAGACAGAAGACTGAAATGGAACAGAAATTGAGGCAGATGATGGCTGATGAAAAGCGACTGCTAAAGCACATCAAGGACAAGCAAGACAGTGATATGAAGGCGTTTGTTTCCGATCAAAAGGCAGCTTACAAGGCTGCTAAGAACCAGTTCAAAAAGGTATGCGACCCTTAGATTATTTCACGTTTGGAGGGATGGCTGTAAAACGACATTTTGTGACGCTTTAAAAGAAATTGAGACACTCTATAGTACTTTTACTTTGTCACAGAGAGATCAAAAAGTTGAGTTGCTTTGTTGCTGCTAATTTCCACTTAACCGTAATTAAAATTGTTATTTCAGCTGTTATCATTTTTCTTCTGTGAAAGGGCTTGTGTTTACATTGTACTGTTGGTTTTTTTGACGGCAAAATTGATTTCCCGCTGTTTAGGACGAAAGTGGCCTAAATAGTTTTCATCATTGGTACTCGCCCCGGCTAAGACATGTTTCAAACACTATCATGATTGGCTGTTGAAATTTTAGGACCAAGGTAACAGAATGTCTTACCAAGGGAGAAAGAACACCTTCCAAGCTTCTCAAGATTTGGCAATGAAGGAAAAGGTTCATGAACACAACATTGTGCGCAATGCTGAGCTAAGGAAGTTTCGTCGTGAGCAACTACTACAACGTCAGAACTTGGAGAAAATACTGCTCACAGAGGTTAGTTGGCCGATAAAAGAGTGGTCCGTAGTTTCATCCAGCCTAGTATTAGAACAGATTGAGGCTGGCTCCAACCAACTGCACTTAGGGAAGTTGCCAGTTTCATCGAGTTGTGATTGGCTCATTGACCCGAGTATTGTACTGTTGTTGAACAAATTTTCTCCAGATTTGGTGTTTTAGTTTCTCTATTGAAAAATCGACTACCATAGTTGCACCAAAAGCAGTCATTGAGATAAACTTACGATAACTCGACGCAAATACTCGGGAATATTCATAGGAGTAAGTCACACTTGGTTGCGTTTCTGACTGATTGAAAAATTGGGACGTGATTTTTTAGCCAATCGAAACGCGAGTCGTTTGAGGAAGAAAGTAGCCAAATTTTCAATTTTCAGTTCTAGACAAAAGGCATCATCTCGAGACTCTGGGGAATAAACTCGTACAAATCCTTATACATATTCCCCAGAGCCTCAAGATGATGCCGTTTGTTTAGGACTGACTTTTATCATATCAAAATTGGTCTATTCAACGTGCATTTCGGAGTGACATCCCAAACAAAATCGCGATTGTTTCATATTTCAGGAAATGAACAAGTTGGAGTCACAGAAGGACCTGTCACACCAGATGTTGATTAGGCATCACGAGTGTACACAGGAAATGGAATTTAGACACTTGAATGCAGTGCATAAACTTAGGAGAGATCAGCAACAGAAACAGCACAATACGGAATGGTCCAGTCAGGAAGAATATAACAAGAGGTTAGAAGGAGAACTAAATCGGAAACATGCACTGGAACTCAAGATGCAGCCCAAGACTCTTAAGGTAAATTGAAACTTTTTTGCCAGTTTTCATTTTTGTTCTTGGTAACATCTCCAAAAGATGGAGGAACGAAGCATTTTCTTTTGCCACCACCACCCGCTCTCATTTTACGGCATGTATATATATATATTTATTATTCAACACATTGTGACAGTGTCCACAGAAAAAAAGCCCAAATGAAATATCTTTAATATGGAAGTTTTTAGCGATTCACATTTGTGATTTGAGGAGAATGTTTAACTCATTCCAAAACGTGCTAACCTTACTACAGTAAAAAAAGGTGGTTTCCAATGGTGAAAATTCAAGAAATACTTCTAACTGGCTGCATATGGAGTAAGATACTTCTTAATACACGTGATTCTTTGAGCGGAGATCATCGAGTTCAAGTCAGGCATTTTAACTCCACCGTTTTAAATTTGATTTATTAGTACCGGCGAATTCAAGGGTGGGGGTAACCCTGCGATGGACTAGCATCCCATTCCGGGGAGGGGGGGGGGGGGAGTAGAAAAATTCCTTGTCGTTTCATGCTAAGGAAACCGGGGATAAGCTCTGGCGTGTTGGGCCACTAGGCTCGGATAGCGCTTACCTATCAGGACGAGAACGGCTAAAAAATGCAAAAAGGAATTGTTTTTGCTAATTAAACCTATTGTTTTGTGGGGTTCTCGTAGCCGTCGTCGTCGTCGTCTTGCTTAAGCTTCCACCGCGCACCGGTGGCTCAGTTGGATGAGCACCGGGCTGTCACGCGGGAGGTCGTGAGTTCAACTCCGGCCGGACCAACACTGAGGGTCTTTAAATAACTGAGGAGAAAGTGCTGCCTTGGTAATTACATCTGCAAATGGTTAGACTCTCTAGTCTTCTCGGATAAGGACGATAAGCCGGAGGTCCCGTCTCACAACCCTTCAATGTTCATAATCCTGTGGGACGTAAAAGAACCCACACACTTGTCGCAAAGAATAGGACATGTAGTTCCCGGTGTTACGGTCTGTCTTCTGTGGTATATCATGGTTGGGAGGGTAAAAAGGGCGCACTTAATTTGGAGCCTCGCCCTGTTGTGCGACCCCTACCACAGCCTGTTTCTCTGTTGTGGTGAAAGTGATTAAATAAATACTTAAATAAGTTCAAGGGCCCTTCACAGAAAAAAAAAATGAAAACAAGAATTCAAAAACATAAAATGTCCAATGGACCATTTTCGAATTCTCACGGCTGGACTGGATCTAGCATGAAATGGAGGCTAATGCGGTCAAATCTTTTCAAATGCAAATTAGTTTGCCCGCATTAGCCTCCATTTCATGCTAGATCCCGTCCAACCGTTAGAATACGAAACTGGCCTATTGGCTGTCTTCAAAGTGGTCAGAGCGGGATTGGAACCCAGCACAACCGCATGCACTAAATACCGTAAGCGCAGGACCTCGCCGTTTCAATCAGCGAAGGCAATTTCGGGAACTTTTCATAGGTTTCCAAGATTACCAAAGACCGGCCATTTGTCTATTGGGCAAACTGACTTGTTCAAGTCTTATGGATTGGCGTACTGACTAGTCCTCTTAAATTGCAGGCTCGTGAGATGCATATCAAGAAACAGTACAGAAACGCTATCAAGACTCAGACGCTGCAATACAAAGCCTTCCAGAAGCAAATCCTGGAAAAAGCACCGAGAGAGAAACACAAAGAACTTACCAAGCAGATACGGGAAGAAAAAATGAGGAAGATGGCTGATCTCTCAGTGCAGTATGATCAGAGCATTTCTGAAATGCTCCAAAGGCAAACGGTAAGAGGCAGACACGATCCTTGCAGTTTTTGTATTGTTGCCAGTAGGGAAGGACTTTCTGATATGTCACCGATTCATCCTGGCACAGCAAAAAGCCTCTAGGACCTTAAAAGAATCAAAGAAATTATCCACACTTTTTCATTTAATACTACATTTTCCACTTCTGTGTTTAAACGATTTCATTTTAGTCCCATTTCCGGCTTTCTCCTTGTCAACCAAAATCACAAAGAATTTGGTAAATAGGTGCTAAATTTAACGTTTCGTGAGTCGGTTTAGTAAGGGGTACTTTAAGGGCATTCTCATCGTAATTTTGTAATGCACATCTGAGCAGCTGAGATTTTTTGACTTAGGATTTCTTATTCCTTAGCTGAGGCTGGACGAAAATCAACTAAGCGAGCAGCAGGCGTTACGAACTAAGCTGCAACAGGAACAGGAAATGCTGATGGCTTACCAGAGCAAACAGCATAACCAGCTGCTGGCACAGCACGAGAGAGAAGAGAAGGAACTGCAGGAAAAGGTGTCGGTCAGGAGAGCCCTCCTGGAAGAAAAGGTGTGTTGTTACTTGGTCGTCATTGTCCCTTGCCAAAGACGTGTTTCCACTACAAGGAGAATGGTGGGGACTTAGACTTATTGTCACTTGATGTGTGTGATAAAGGCAAAGGGTAAAACAATGAACAACGCTTTGAAATCAATGTATATATGTAAAGTGCGAATTGTAGACATAAGGCAGAAGCGATGCTCGCACTTACCTGGAAAATTTCAAAGATATGCATTTATTTCATCGAGTCCTTTCACGGAAACACGTGATGCCAACAAACTGACCTGCTCCCAACTCATTGCTCCGGCAAATTGTTCCGATAAATCCCTTTCGAACAACGTTGTGTGAACGTTATCAGTCAAACCGCCTTGAATCAATAAACGTAATTGTGGTTTTATTTTCTGTTGAAGATGTTTCAAGAAACAACCCGTCTTCAGGACTTCAGAGCACAGAAGCAAGAGGAGCTGGAACTGAAGCACACGGCAGAGATAGAAGACTTCGACTCCAATTCGGGTATGCCTGATGGAACACAGTCTTTTTCACTTAAGCATCGTTCAGCTAGCAGCATCAGCAACACCAGTAACTCCAGCACAACCAGCACAAGAAGTGCAGAGAATAATGGCACAGTAGTTCAACAACAACCAAAGAACGCTGATGAAAGATTGCGCGTCAACCCAGGAGCAATGAGAGTATAATAGCCGTTCCGATTCATACCTAAACAGCGAAACCTATCATTAAGAAGCGTGCAGTGCAACACAACTCTACTACCAAGGGAGATGTTCGCATGCTTCCTCACAACGGTGGTGTGGGTCGGGAAATGTTCTCATTCATAAATGTGTATTCTAGGAATGTATGAAACGTGATTGGTCGGTGTCTGGTCCACCAGGCAATCACGTGACGTTTTACGCGGTATCCGCGAGTGGTTTTGGGAGCCACGCAATGCGCAGGCACCATGTCAATCGCGTCCGGTCTTTTGATTAAGGAACATTTAGCGACGGGTTTCGTTTCTTGATTACAACCGACAGGTCCGAGTAGTTAAGTTTTCACGGAAGATCTGTTTAGTTAGGATTGCTCTACGGTATCGGAGTAATTTTTAAGAATCGTAATCG
>NC_090879.1:7739116-7781616 GCF_036669935.1 Montipora foliosa
CTGTTGCCCGCTCAGAGACTTTTGGCGGGAAACAGTTTTAGTGTTAGATGTCATGTGACCTCGAAGTAACCAATGAGGTCGTGCGCTTTTGGGGGAAAAAATTCAGCTACCCAAGATATGTTCCTTATTTGCCGTATTCCTCGCGCATCCACTTTGCCAGCGCACAGGCAGCGCTTACACGTGCCCGGTTTCATCTGCAACCGCATCGTTTTTGATGCGGTTACGCTTTCTGTTTACACGACTCCAATCGAGACCGTTGCCGAAACCGGGTCAATTTGAAAACGCTGCCGAAAGTGGAACGATTTCAAAACGATTCGGTTTCATCTGTATTGTAAACGCCGAAACCGCATCGATTTGAATGCGGTTACTATTTTGGCGCGGAATTTGCATTGTTTGATTCAAAATGGTGAATTTAGCACGTAGTGCAGCGCTCGCATAAACCACCATTGATTTTCTGGCGAAAACGATTGCGTGTAAACACTCCAAACAGCATCGATTTTGATGCGGTTTCGAAGTCGTGAACCCGTATCGCTGTGAAACCGCGTTCGTGTAAACGCTGCCTCACTAGGCCGAAAGGAAATAGAGGCTGCTCACTCTGTCTTAGCGCCTGTTGACATGGTTACCGGGCTAACCGAGCTAACCTGGGAGAGTCACCCTTCTAGGCATGTAAACGGTTCGTGCCAGGTTTTCCCGGCTAACCGAGATGAACGCAAAATTCCCATCCTGAGGAATTGCTTCATCGTTGTCACTTACCAGTGGCATCTCCTGAACGAAATCACAAAGTGCAATATAGTTTCCCCAGACGCTAAAAATCGGTCGCTAGCGTAATAAGGCCATCCCCTTTTTCTTTTCGTTTACCGTCGAATGCGTTTCCTGATATGGGGTCGGTCGGTCGGATTGAAAAAAACAAATTAGCATTCTCGGAATCGGAGGCCTGGTACCCCAGCATCACAGCTGTGGAGCCAGGAAATGGCAGAAAAGTTGGTGAACGTTGTTGCAAAATTAAGACAGCGTGGGGAAAAGGATCAACCACCGAAACTCCTATGCGACATAAAAAGGCTTAAAAACGTCGTTACGTATTTTTTTTTTTTTTTGGGAAAATGCCAAAAATTTGGGTCGGTCGGGAGACGCTAAACGAAGGAAAAAAACGAGGTTGCCTATTTACCGAGTTGGTATTTCGAGTTGGATTTCGAGTTGGATTTTCGAGTTGGATTTTCGAGTTGGATTTTCGAGTTAGGATTTTAAATGTAAACTGTAGATTGCAGATCAGGGATAAAATACAGACCAAGGTTATAATGTAACTGTTGAAAAGCCCAAACCCTTTTGAAGTCAATACTGTTTTATGCCTAATTTAGACCAGCCACTGGTCTGCAGTCTGTATTTACACTGCCCAACTCGAAAATCCAACTCGAAATCCTAACTCGATAATTAGTCTGTCTCCATGTGGGCCTAAGCGATAACAAAATGAAAGTTTCTTTTGTCCACTCTCTAGATGAGCACTTTATGCCCTTAGAGCAAATGTCGAATAAAAATATTGTATATATCGCTTGAACACACAGAGCAAACGACTCAAACGTCGAACTTTTCCTGTCCCGAACCCGAATGGGGTTTTGGGTCGACCAAATAATTCAGTTGGTCGATTCAGTTCATTCGTCGAACTTATTTGAGTCAAACTAATTGCCCAAAAACCCTTATGGTCAGCAGTTCACGTTACAAGCCTAAAACTATTCAATATGGCAAAAAGTAACGCGGAACACGAGTCAGCTGAACATTTGGAAGAATTTTCTACAAAAAAAATAATTTTAAATCACCGGAATAACCTTTACTGTCAAACTTATATATTTTTTTTCAAAAAAAGCCTTTGTATCCAAAATAACGAAGTTTTAGAATCCCTTGCTTTTGTTTTCAAATTTCGCAGGCGCCGTCTTCTTGAATAACTGTGATGTGTTACGGTTGCCCTATTGTTATTAGACAAAAACTCTTTGTGTTAGAACAATAAGGCAACGTAAAACGTCACAATTATTGAAGATGGGAGCGCCCGCAAAATAAGCGATTTTAAAATTCAGTTGTCCCGATATAAAGACTTTTGAAAACAAATTTCAAACAAATTTTGTTTAAAGTTTTTGTGTAGCTAGCAAGAATGGAGGTTCCGCTTTAAGTACCATATGAGTGCGTTCCCTTTGTGTTCGAGCTGGAAACACAGAAACGTTGCCACAGGCCGGCCATGTTGTAGGCGGGAAAAGGTCCCATTTTTTGCGCATTCTTTCTTTTAATTTGTTTTAGAACTGCTCATGACATGTGATCGTGCACATATATTGCTATACGGCTTTTATAACTGACGTGATTAATTAAACCAGATCGAATTAAAATTGAAAACTTTGTTTAAAATTACTATGACGTGTGGAAGAGAGCTCAGTATCACTTTTCAAATGCGTTTCAAGTTGATATTTCTGTTCTTTAGTTTACTTACTGCAAGTCTTCAAGACTGTTAATGATCTGGAAATAGACAAACCCACTTTTTCAGTCAATTTTTATCGTTTTAGAAGATGCGTATGTGCTCTACCTTCTTTGTTATTTTTAATTATGCACAAACTTCGATAAATTTCAGATGACTTATTTTGCTAATTTATCTATATCTTGTTTTGCATGAGGCTTATGACAACAATCCTTTAGACTGATAAAGTTAATGTTCAATGCCTTCACATCCGCACTTTTTAGCCCCATTTACTCCGACAGTGACGGTACGGCAGTGCCTTCAAAGTAGTCTCCTCACGGACTCTTGGGGGCAGTGATTTCAACTGCTGTCCATTGAACACTGCGTTGAAATGCCTGTGAGTGAGAGTTTCCTGCAGTTTCCTACGTTGTGACCTTTGAAACCTTGTGATGTAACACTGTCAAACACATGACCTTCAATCTTCAATCGTTCAACGTTCGACTCTCTCCAATAGACACGACAAAATATTTTTACCGATGAAAAATACATAAAACCTGAATGAGTTCAACGTGGTGGAATTTTTCCCGCTTCAGCACACAGGTGACGCAAATCCTTCGTTTTTTGACATAAAGCTCAAAGAACAAAAGAAGAAAATTTCGAGGAATTTTCGGAAGAATAGTTATCAAGTTCATCGATCTGAATTCTGAGAATAAAAAGACTGGCGTGGTGTAAGTGCACAATTTAACACGTTCTTTCCGCTTGATAAATTTCTTGGAATGAAACACAATTTTACTGCACCAATCCTATTCCTAGAATACATTTTTAAGTACCATGTAAGCGTGTTTCATTTGATCAGACGTCAATGTGGACACGTCGGAGGAGGAAACAAGGAAAAGTTGCCACAGGCCATATTGTAGGCGGGAAGAGGCCCCATTTTTGTGCGCGTTCTTTCTTTTGTCTTAGTAATAAAGCCACCACAATTGCTGATTTTGTGGTCGTGCATGTATTGCTTAGAGGCTTGTAAGACTAACTTGCATAAATTTGACTTGTTAATATTTCCTTGTTCAGATTACGGTAACTTATATCCAATTCTCCACCAAGATCGAATTGAAACAAGTAAAACTTTGTTTAATGACTTGTGAACGAGAAATAGCAGTTTTTCAGGTGCGTTCTACTTGAATGTGAACTTCCGGTTCTGTTAATACGTGACGACGAAGATTACGTCACGCACACTCGTGACCAAATTCGGCTGAAGTTCGCTTTGTCGGGAAGAAACAAAACTTGTGCCCTTCAAAAAGGGCGAACTTATAGCTTGGAGGAAAATATGAATTTAAAAGGTCAAGAAGAAACTGTGGATCAAACAGAAGTTTTTCTAGCTGCTTGGAGAAGGTTTTCTCCACAAGTCAAACCTCCCAATACCGATTTCTTGCAATTTTGTGGTTTTAATGGCACAAGCTCATCCTGTGAGCAAATCCTTGAGCGGATGAAAACATGCCACGAAAGGCTCCAACATGCCATAGACATGATAAAAGCAGAGGGGTTTGTTTTGAAATGGCTCACAGAGGTCCTTCATGTTAAAGACTTGAATGTAAGGGATTCACAGGTTCAGGAAATTGTAAACTTTTTCTACCCGAATGTTATTTTGGATTCGCATCTGCGTTCAGTTGGTTCAGACGCCCCTTCTACGGAAGACAAATCAATCTCTGAATACGGGCCTCACGGCGAATCTTGCAAGTTACAAGACACCTGTGAATCAATTGACGGAAGAAACAAAACAATTAGCAAAATGGTTGAGGTGGGAATGACAAATAACACAGAACACACAGTCGGCGGAAGTGTGAACAAGGAATTAGAGTCTGCTGTCAATAACTCATGGGAGATGTCAGGGGTTAACACTTGTGAATTATTTAGCAGTGAAAATAATGAATTCGACGAACAAGAGGGCTTGTTGCACGAGGATAATAATACAGTAGAGGGTAGTAAACTATTGCCTAATAACAAAGCGGATGAGGGAGATGAATACGATGAAAGCCAAACAATTTTAAGTGACGAAAGAATCCCTACGGACTCGTACTCTGACGGCGAGGACACGATGGAGGAAAGACGACGAGGAGCGTATTCCCTTGAAAATGATAAGTCATCTGGGATAAAAAATCGAACAATGGCGACTGTTTTCTTACCGTTTGCAAAGGGAATTAGCAAAGCTAGATCGAAAGGAAGGTGGCATTCCTCGTCAAATTATATACATCTAAGGAGTGACTCTGGGAGTAGCGAGACAAGTGGTGAAATCGAGACCAGTGATGTCAATTTGTCGCATTGTACCGAAAGTGAAAAATCAGAAGATCACTGTAGCGAAGTTTTGTTAGACACTAGTGAAAGTTTCTTTAAAGGGAACGATATTTGTCCGAAAAATCAGGAAAATATGGCAGCTGGTGGCGCTAGAGTTTGTTTGGATGTGAACTCTTCCGTCGATCAATCTCTCTGTGTTGACTTCGAGGGAAGGGTAGTTTCACAGAACAAAGGGAAAACGAGTGACGGCGAATCTGTGGAGGGCAGGTGTGAAGAGTCCATGGACGATTCGCCTGATGTCATTCTTGGAGTTGTTGAAGACCTGATTTCCTTCTTGGAGGGAGTTGAGGTTATAAGCAGTGATGAGTTTGAGGCAGAAGGGGAATCGCCCACAGAGCCTGTTGAAGGGAATGATTCAGTGCTATTTGGCGGGGTTATTAGGCCGCGCAAACCAAAAGGATTCAGAAGACAACTTGACTCTGTTATGTCTGTTGGAAATGTAAGCGTTCTGAGCTCAGATTCTTTTGTCAGTCACTTTGCAATAGATGTCGCAGCTTGTGAAATGCAATCAGCCGATTCATCTGGTGATGAAGGAAATGTCTTGGATGAAACAAGACCAGAAGCTTCACCTGGTCTACTTAACGAGGACCCAGCAAAGAAGCAAGATGCAAGTCCCCCTCCACCTTTAAGGCCTCCTCGGCGTAGCAAAACTGAGAGATTGTCACGAACGTTGGAGTCGCCAAAGAGAGTCGCAGCAATCAGTGCTGATGATGATGAGGTGTTTGGAAAAGCATATGAAGGTAGGTGATGCCACTTCACGAGATAAGAGCAACTGGGCACAGTTGTTCAAAAGTCGATTAGCGCTAATCCTAGATTAAAAATTAACCAAGGAATTTATTTCTCTACTCCCAAATGCTGTTCAACGCTGATATTCGGCGGAACTTTACATTAGAAGAAGTCAATCTTGAAAAACAAAAATTGGCAAAGGAAACTTTCACCAAAAAGGTGGGATCGTGATACAAAAGTTTACGCTAATCCTGGATTAAGTTAATTGGCTTTCGAACAACCGGGCCCTGGACGTTTTGATTCAGATTGGTGTAAGGAGTAATTTCATGATATAGCCTGCGTAGCTGGCGGTATTGTAAGCGCCCGCGAAATAAAGTTTTGGCGGCGGAGCGGACAAGCGAGCGGCGAAGCCGCGAGGAGAATGGGGAGACAGACATGGTTCGAGTTATTGTGGATAATATGGAGAAGGATCTGAAGGGAAACAAAAAATTAAAAATTTGCTTGGAGTTAGGGATGGTTTGAGTTACCAAGAGCTAAATTGCAATAAATGTTTGACAGAAATCCAGGGGAAATCGATCTCGGTTCTAGTTAGCATGAGGTTTCAGTTAGCCAGGGTTCAAGTTTCGGGAGTCAGCTGTAAATGTGAAACATGGGCAGGTCCAATAAATAGTTTTTGTAGAGTTTGTGTTTGATTGGTTTTATGTCCTGTCATTTCCAGACCATTAAGTGTGATTTTATTCAAACAGCATTCAATATTGTAGCTACTACATATACACAGCATTTAAAAATGGATTAAGGGTGTTATATGTTTACATACATGTACATCGTGCATTTATAGTTTGGTTTCCTTACTGCGCCTCTCAATAACAATCATGCGGACTCGTAAATTCAAAGATCAACCGACAAATGAGTTTTTCGCTACCATCAATCAAATGTTCGATGGCTCCTCCCAGCTTCTGATTATGTTGACTGAACTGGGCTCAAGGATGTGATTTGATTACTCCGCACTTGACAGTAGTCGGAAGCTCGGAGTAGCCGCCCAATATTGATTGACGGTAGCGAAAAACTCATTTGTCAGTTGACCTTTGAATTTGAGAGTCCGCACGTTATTGAAGGCACAGTAATTGAAATTTTTGTGAAATGTGAGGCATGCATCTGAAATTTAGGTTGCAACTTTGACTTTGCAAATTTCTTGATGAACACTATTTTTAATTAACAATAGTTCTTCAAGACATCAAATTATATTTTTTATAGTTATGTTTCTGTTCTATGTACCTAATCCACTTAATGCCTGGATGTAAAATGATAAAAAATGTTCAAAACAATAATACATTAACAATTTCAGTTTTACAAAAATGTGAAATTCAAGTAAATCATAATTATTCAGATTTTTTTGCAAAATAATATAATGATAATTTTTTGATGACTTTCTTTGGAAATAAGAGTTCTAGTAGCTCTTATGATTTAGGGAAATAAAATGATGTTGCATACTTTTAATTTGCTTATTATTTTAACACAGACAAAGAAAATGTGGTTATACATCCCTGGTGAAAATCCTTAAAGGATCTTTAAAGATCTTCAAAGATCTTCAAAGACCTGACAAAGATCTTTAAAGATGAAGATCTTCACAGGATCCTTGAAGGATCTTTAAAGGATCTTCAAAGATTTTCTAACATTGAGGACTCTTGAGATACTTCATCACGATCCTTGAGGAAATTATCAGGATCTTGCAAAGATCTTACCAAGATCCACACACAAAATCTTGGAAAGATCCTGAAAAGGATCCTTGAAGATCCTCAAAGAGTGACTGAGGATCTTACAAGGATCTTAAAAGGATCCTTGAAAGGATCTTAATGAAATCTTTGACAGGATCCTTAAAGATCATACTAGGATCTTTTAAGGATCTTTGAAGGATCCTTATAGTGATCTTGAAAGAAACCTTAAAAGGATCCTCAAAAGATCCTCAAGGATTGTATGAGGATCCTTTAAGGATCCTAAAATAATCTTCAGAGGTATCTTGAAAAGATCTTTATCAGGATCCTTAAAGATCCTATGAGGATCCTTCAAGGATCTTAAAAGGATCCTTAAAGTGATCTTGAAAGGATCTTTGTTACGATCCTTGAAAGATCCTATGAGGATCCTTCAAGGATCTTAAAAGGATCCTTATAGTAATCTTGAAAGGAACTTTATTAGGATCCTTGAAAGATCCTATGAGGATCCTTCACGGATCTTAAAAGGAACCTTAAAGTGATCTTCAAAGGCTCTCCGTTAGGATCCTTGAAAGATCCTATGAGGGTCTTTCAAGGATCTAAAAAGGATCTTTAGAGAGATCTTGATCCTTCATGGATAAGGATCTTATAAGGACCTTTTTAGGAGTGAAGTGTATAAAATCCCTAAAGATCCTATGAGGTATTACGTACATGTACCCTCAAGCATCGTTAAGGAACCAAACTTTGAACATAAAAATAATCACGCTGTATACGAATCAATTAAAAAGAAAACGTTTATTCTGATGTAATCCATTGATTGTCGGAAATATCAGTGACAGATTACTTTGTTTGATGAACTCGTAATAGCTGCAGGCCGGGCCAGAAGCAAATTATATGAAACAATATACTCTTGAAATATCAAAGAATTCGTGTCACAGCACGTAATTTTTTAAAAAAATACCAGGGCTAAAATACAGAATTCAGGGCCACATCTAGAGACTCTAGTGACGAATCGGCTCGATCAGTATTTTTTCATATTCCTTTAAGGGTTAATTCGATGAGTCTGCTATGATTTTTGCTCACTTTTTCTTTAAAGTACAGTCCGATGAATCGGAGGGTTGTAATCCTCCGCCATCTTGGATAAAACGTTAGAGATAAGACTGGAAACTAGTGAGCCATTTCCCTTTTGGTCAGCAGTCACCAACGATGGCTCCTCTTACAATTCGGCGGTTTTATTCTAAGTTTGAATCAACGAGCATAAATCTTATGATTCATGATTGTTTTGCCCTTTAAATACTGATTCAAAACGAGGAAATGCATACAGCAATCCAAGTACAAAGGTAGGCGCTAATTATAAGCAGATAATATTTGAGTTGATGACTTATTATTGTCCTTAAAAATGACGATAGACTAAATCGGCTAACTCAACCAATTCAAATCTCTCGGGGTTAAGGTTCTTTGTGTGTTTAATTTGCATGGCAATGAAGCATTCATATTTAAAATGATATGGTAATACTGGAACAAAACGTTTTATTTCGAAAAGATTTTAATTGCGTACAACATTGAGTTAGCCGAAATTCGAACTTTTCAAACTTCAAGTCCCAAAATAATTTGACATGTACAGGCAAGGATTATAATTCGGCTTACTTGCTCTAATCCTGCAAAAAATAGGTGAACCTTTAACGAGATTACTTACTAGTAATAAGGTTTACATCAAAAGAGTGGTTGTTGCAAATTATATGATTGGCAAAGGATCCCTTCGCTACGTGTCTGAGGTTCATAGCAATTTTCAAATTAAAGGTTAGGTGATGCACATTTATTTCCACTTCCACGGCATGACTTGCGAGTACATGTGGAATTCATGATAATCAATATGAGTAATTTGCCCTTATGGCTTTGTTTTTCTTTCAGGATGCATAACTGCAAAATATTCAGAAAAAGTTCTCAAAAAGCAGCCTCAGCCGACAATAGCACCAAATACTGAGTGAAGAAAAAAATTAGTAATAAAAAGATAGATAAAATGAAATAAATACAAATGTGTTAGGTAAAATCAAACGTTATTGTTGTAGTACATGTACTTGTACTTGTAATGTTTCTCTTTCGCTGTTTTTCTAGGCTACAATTTAAGGTTTTTGTCTTATTTTTAAGAAACATTTTCTCAATAAGAATCGCTGTTTGTGAAAATCTTTTAAATATTCCCAGCCATATCTTCGATAATGGATATTAATGAGTACTTGATAAAAACTGTATGAGTATCTATATTTTAACTCTATTGTTTCTATGATTATTAATATACATTCAAGTCATATTATAGGTAATTTTGAGAAAATTAATTGGTTTACTGTATGCAGCTAGACTTTTAATTAATGGATAACCATGCGTGTGACCAAATAACTCCAAAAGCTACTATGATTGTCAGTTGAATAAGATGTGAGCAAAGTTGTCACAGAGTTTCAATGTTAAAACAACAATGTTGTCAAAGGCAACTTGATCCACATCAAGTCTGTGAAAAACAATAGTCAGTGTATCATTTGTTCAGGTTTGTTAGATTTTTATTGTATTCTTCCCATCCCTTTGACCCAGGAGTTAGTGCCAATTTTGGATAACAAGCCAGGGTGATAAGCCTTACCAAACTTCACTTGCATCTTACTCAAGTGAGAATCGTAGTGTGTTGCTGTTTTTCATTCAGTTCAATAAAGAATGCTAGCAAATAAAGTCGGATATTGATTTCCCATGATTCATCATAATTGTTATTTTACTTCAATCATACTTGGCATTATAACATAAATAGTTTACAGACAAATGAAGCATTTTATCTATTGAAGTTTCTCTTTTACAGAAAGAAAGCTCCTTTTTCCAGGTTAAATAAAATTTGTACATCAAACTGCAGTCCAATAAGTGCAATTCAGGGTGAGAAGGTGGACAATAAAATTAATAATCTTGGCTAAGTTCCTGTAAAGTCCTAAATGATATTTAAACATAAACATCCTCAAGGATCTTGCAAATGATCTTGGCAAGGGTTTTTGAAGATCCTCAAGGATCTTGCACCAGATCTTTGAAGATCCTTAAGGATCTTGGATATGGTTTTTGAAGATCGCCAAGGATCTTTGGTTGGTTCCTTTAACATCCTCAAGGATCTTTGATGATCTTCAAAGATCTTGGTCAGGATCTTTAAAAATCCTTGAGGATCTTGGAAGGATCTTCGAAGATCCTCAAGGATCTTGGACAGGATCTTCGAAGATCCTCAAGGATCCTTGAAGATCTTGGCAAGGATCTTTGAGGATCTTGGCAAGAAAGGCTAAGATCTTTAAGGATCTTTAAGGATCCTAGGTAGGATCCTTGAGGATTTAAGAAAAGATCCTTAGAAAGATCCTCAAAAAGATCTTTGAGGAGTCTTTAAGGATCTTCAAAGATCCTTCAAAGATTTTCACCAGGGATGTGCACAAATTATTGAAAACATCTGTTTCAGAGAATCATTTTCACTCATAGTTTTCACATGCCCTTATGTTGTGTGATAATTAAAAATATTTGTCAGTGGTCAGCACTTCTATGAAATGTATCAAACCGAAAGAACATTAATTTTGATTTTAAATGATTTTGAACACTGTTCTTGATTTTTATTTAAAAACCTTGAAATGCCCAATCACTGACTTGTAAGAGTTTGTGTGTTTTTTCAACGTTTTTGCTTCCAAGCAAATTAAAACATTTTCATGTTATCGTGCAAATATTATTTGCCAGCTTACTCGTATAAATTAAGATAATTAAGGCTATGTTCTCACTTTTAAATACAGTAATAACATTATTGTTGTTTCATCATGAAAGGAATACAAAGTATTATTGTGTGCTGAAATTGCGTCAAAGGAGAGCTCTGTATTGTCATCAGTAACAGAAATGTTGGTGTGGTCATAATACTGAAAAAAAAAAAAAAAACCGAACACAAATTGTGCTATTCGTTTACGTTCTAAATGTATGTGCATCTGTCTCACTTCATAATGATACACTGACTATATTATGTTTTCAGTGAAGGTGACAGTTTGATTCTAAAAAAGTTGTAATTTAATTGGAAGAACATCAAAAATTGGGCTTCACCAAAGCGTTTTCCATTTTTTTGGTGTCGTTTTTCCTAGCAGAGCAAATACTGCAACCACTGGATAGAAAATTTCTCTTTTTAAATTTATTGATAGAGTGGATATTACAGAGATTCTGAAAGCCATGAAATCCTCAATCAGCAATTTTTAGTTGCGTATCCTGAATCCTTAAAGAGAGTGAACTCTGTAACCATTCCTAGCAGGCACAACAAGGGCAATAAACTTGGTGAAATTGAAAGCAATGCAACTAGCAAATTTCTTAGAGCTTGAGAGAATGTGTGCATGCAGGCTTTGAACAGTAAAATGAATAATTTAGTATGTTGGTCACTATGTGCGGGAATTGCTTGCATACCGGTAATTATTTTTGGTGTCTGATTGGAAACCACCCTATTCCTAAGTTTCAAATGTAGAGAAATTCATTTGTTAAGCTTCTTTAATTTACACCTCCTCCCCAAATTGCTGAATAAGTAATTTTTTTGTGGGAATTTCGATTGATTTTATATATGAGTTAATCCCATTTTTCCTTGTGTTTGTTGGCAAGAATGTAAGATTGTATTCTTAAACACCCAAAGCAGAAAGGGATCTTGTTATCTCATACAATAAAGGGTACCTATTCAGGGCCTATTATACATGTATGTGTATATATGTGTATATATGTTCTCACTAGCTCGCTAGTTTGAGCACTCTGGCATGGCTTAAATGTACCAAATGCGTGGGACATTTGGGGTGGCTTTATAAGCTTAACCTCCATCCTAGACATCAGCACTGCACTGATGAGGGCCTAGAAGGCCGAAACAGTACTGTCTGCAGTTAGTTTTATATATATGTATATATGTATGTATAAGGTGCCCATGGCTGCCGCCACGCTATCCATGTGTGATCTCGGAGCACTGCAAACCCAGCCAGATGTAATTGACTGGGAGTCGATTTTGAGGAGGGAGGAAAAGCGGAGTACCTGGAGAAAAACCCTCGGATTCAGGTTGAGATTGACTGAAACTCAGCCCACATACGACCCGAGGCCAGAGTTTAACCTGGGTCACAGAGGTGGGAGGCACGATTGATGACCACTGAACCACCCTATATTTGTTTATTTATCTTCTATAGGGGATCTCAAAGCCCTTGCACAGTCATCAGAAGTCACAGGATTACCACGACGAAGCAACAGTGAACACATACATCATCGAAGCCAAAGTTCAGATAGTGAAGACCTGAAGAAATTGCGAAAGGCGAGGGTAGCTCAAGTTGTGATAGATGGCACAAATGTTGACTTCCCTTCATCTCCGATTACATCTCCTGGTGGAAGCCCTTCCAAACGGCCCTTACATGTAAGTGTGAAGGTCCAGGAAGTGTCAGAGCATTTTACTTTTGGCTAATTTTATATTAATAACACATTGGAATGGGATTTACTGGTTTCGAAATGACAAATTGTACCAAAATAATGTCAAACGAGTAAACTGACAAAGAAGTTTTGTGAATATATCTGGGAGCGACAGGTACTAAAGACAGGTCTCAGGTCACAGGTCACAAATGAAAAGAAAATTTACTTTTATGAAAGTACACTCTCAGTGAGGAGTGCTGACATCCACTTGGGCCCCCCCTCCCATCAAAACAAAACGGTTGTTTTCATGATCTGAGGTGAGCAATCTGAGTTACCGTACTTATTCCGCTAAAAGCCGAGACCCCAAACTTCTTTGCGCAAAAAAATCAACTTGATTGACACAAATTGAAAATGCATAATACCCGGCTATAAGCTGAGACCCAAAGTTATTCGACTGGAAACCTTACAACCTCGCCTTTAAACTTAAAATAGTCGCCGAAGCAGAAGCTGTAGAAAATAACTCCGAGATCGCCAGCGAATACGGCATCAATGAGTCGATGGTTCCATCGCTGGAGGAAAGATCAGGCAAATCTGTTTAACGGCGAGCTCGATCAACGACTGTTGGCGTGGCTTTCAGAGTAAAGAAGTCATGGGAAGATTTTCCCTTTAATGAGCATCTTTTTTTTTGCTTGGAAAATGTCGCTTTAAACAAGAAGAAATCCACTTGCGCTTTCATCTCAAGTTTGCTCTGGTGTTATGTGAGAAGCTTGTTTACACCATCTGTGTCAACAGATGGTGCAATCTCGATCCCAAACTCTTCGTTCCTTCGAGTGGCCTGATATTCCAGAGTAGATGGTGATTGATGGTGAGGCATTCGTTCAAGGCTTGTGGCACCTCTATAACGCACTCGATGACACAGAAGACGATGCAGTCTTCAACTAGAATATTCCAGAAGAAAAAAAAAAGTGAAGACAAGGAAATGGATGACGCATTCGAGGCAGACAGCGAGGAAGAAGACCAGCGATAAGATCGATCCCGATCACACAATAACACAAACGGCTCGTTTACGAGCCACCAAATAATAAAAGTCCATATTAAACCAACAACAACTTCTCTTCATTTTACAAGTAATTTAGCTCGGCTTGTAAGGGAATACACGTTCATTTGTTACTGTTTTAATTTTCTGAGAAAATTCTTTTTATCAAAAATACTCGGCTATAAGCCGAGACCCCTCTACGCCTTTAAATTTGGCCAAATGGAGTGTGGATTTGTGTGAAAATCACTCGGCTTATAGCTGAATAAGTACGGTAAATTGGGGATTTGTGGAGATCTTCATTCATTCACCGCAGTTAAGATCTAACATCTCCTACATTACAACAGTGAAAAAAAAAATCATTTTACATTAATCTTTGTTTGTGCCAGGAATCAAATGATGACAGCAGAGCTGAGAAGCTTCATAAGAGGAAGTGGGTTGTTGCTGCTGTGCTGGATAGTGAAAAGGGATACTTGGAATGTCTCAACATGTTACACAAGGTCAGTAACAAGGTTTATGTCGCCACATTTATAAACCAAAGCCATTCAACATTAGTCCAGATTTCACCAAGGTTAACTTAATAAAAGATTAGGGCTGAACTACATGTAGTTACTTCACTGGTTACAAGTTAGTCCATTCCCTGCAGTGCTGGAAATAACAGTCAGTCATCGGACATTGTCCAACCGAATTTTGAAAATGCCCGATCAATTTCACATTATGATCGGACAAGATGACCAAACATCTCACCAGCACATGCATCTTGAGTCATCTTCTTCAAGGTGTTGTCAGTCAATAAATTATGTCCGCTCCAAATTATTTGTCAAATGTCCAACCAAAAGGAAGATTTGAAAGGACAAAATTATATTTTAAAAAATACAACCACACTTTTCGGAACATGTTTGAAACATCGAAACATGTTCCGAAAATTCAAAAGCGTGGTTGTATTTTTTAAAATGTTAGTAACACTTGTGCTATCCAGACCATTTGGAAAAGTTATTCACGACATAATTATATCCTTTGAATAAAGAAAAATTATTTCCAGCGCTGCCTTGCGACAATTAAGTTTACTTGGCACTTGCAAATGGTGGACGAGATGCAGCCACATTTACGACATCAGGATATCTTTACTCTTCAAGGTGAATAGCTTCTGCACTTATTGGATATTTGACACAGTCGTATAGTCCCTCACCCCCCTCCCCTCCCTAGATACGTCCAGAATGCCCCTTAATTAACCCCTTGACTCCCAAACTGGCCTGAAACAGCGATACTTAGTATTTTACTCTATCTAACGCCAGAGTATTTTACTCTGTCTAACGCCAGAGTATTTTACTCTGTCTAACGCCAGACAATTTTACTCGTCAATGGGGAACCCCCGGGAATCAATGGATTAATCACTCACTGATGTCCCCATTAACTGTGTGTACAGATTTCAAGAAGAGTCATGAAGTGCCCCCTTAAGTACTCTTCTCTCCCAACTTCAACATCACATTTAGTGTCCCCCAAGTAATGATAAACAGAGCTCTGCATTTACCCTAAGCTGAGAATAATGCTCCCCAAACCTTGTAGATGATGAAAAATGCCTTGCTTTGCTTTTTGTTTTGATTCATCATTGATTTCCGGTGGCTCAGTTGGTTGAGCATCGGGCTGCCATGCGGGAGGTCGTGAGTTCGACTCCGGCCGGACCAACACTCAGGGTCTTAAAATAACTGAGGAGAATGTGCTGCCTTTGTAATTACATTTGCAAATGGTTAAGACTTTCAAGTCATCTCAGATAAGGACTATAAACCGTAGGCCCTGTCTCACAACCCTTCAATGTTCACAACTTAACCCTTTCAGCCCCGATAGTGCCAAGTGGCACTTATAGATTTTACTCTGTCTAACGCCAGACGATTTTACTCACGAGTCAATGGGGAACCCCTCGGGGCTTAAAGGGTTAAGCTAACAGCGTGAAAAAACTATGTCCCTGTTTAACCCTTTCAGCCCCGATAGTGCCAAATGGCACTTATAGATTTTACTCTGTCTAACGCCAGACGATTTTACTTGTCAATGGGGAACCCCTCGGGGCTTAAAGTGTTAATGTCCCATCTCACCCATAGATCCCTTGCTTGTAAAGCACATTTGAATATGATAATAGAAAATGCGCTATATAAATTCATTACCATTACCATCACCATTCATTTTTCCATGGCAATCTATCCACCTAAAATACCTGTGGACAAAACCTCACATACGCAGTAAAGTAAAGCTCATGAACATTTTTGCTTTGTATTTTCAACAGCATATGAAGGCTTTAAAGTTGTCTATTGAGTCATCTGCCCCAATCTTGACACTCTTAGACTACAACAAGATCTTCCACAAGCTGGATGAACTGCATACAATTCACAGTGTGTTTTACACTGACTTAGAGATGCGTGTCTCACACTGGACTGACCGCCACCTAATTGGGGATTTATTTACAAGTTTGGTAAGGTGCTTTTTGTTTTCTTGTTATGTAACTTGCAAACCATTCTAAGAAAACAAAAAACTTTTCTGGCATTGTTTAAAAGCTAAATTATCTGGAAACTGTATAATTTATTCTCTTTTTTGTAATAGATTGATCAGGGTGATGTCTACAAAGAATACATTTTGAATTACAAAACTGCCCTGTCCACTATACGCAAATGCAAGGCAAACAACGAGCAGTTCAACAATATATTTACCAAGGTACTGTACATTTTTCATTTGTCAGTTGACTGATCAATCAAGAATTAGTTGAGTTTTAATTACTAATTATAATAAGGCATTTGAATTTTGCATTACGATCATGATATTATTAAGGTTTTATTTTTGTTTTTTATTTTTATTATAGGAGCTCACCATACCTTCTTTACAAGAAGTGACAACATTAGAAGGTACAAATGGGGTGTATTTCGTATAAGGGCATACGTAGACCATGAAACAGAAGTTCTGTGTATACACAGTGTCTTAAAGTTGTGGGGAGGACAATACCTTCAGTTGATATTAAGAGTAAAGAAGGGTGTTAGAATTTAATTGTCAGACTCCACCTGTTTGTAATAGGAGTTAAGAAGAGCTTGTGAAACAATGCTGGATGTCAGATCTGTCAAGTTCTGTTTGCAAGGCATTATTTGTATTTAAAATTCTGTACAGAAAGGACTTTAAAAGAAAAAGACCGGTACATAAGAAGTGCTTGAGTGGTGAAACACTTGAATTGCAAATTATTGTACAGGATTAAATTAATAATAAATAATGTTGATAACTTACGATAATTGTACTAAAAAAAGAGAGAGTTCCAGGATACGTGTAAGCTTCTTATCAAGGAGACTGAAACTTAAGGGACCACCTTGTAATAGTATTATTATTGTATTAGTGTTAAATGCAGTCGATCTGTTTTATTGCAGGGCTATTTAGTAAGCCATTTGGAAGGATTGGCAGATACATTGCTCTTTTAGGGGTAAGTTGATTTTGTCTGTATGGTATGACTCATAATTCCTTTTCCCATCCATGTACATGTATTCACCAACCAGTACTCTCAAGTTCAAAATCAAACACTCGGCACCTTGGAATCACTAAACACATGTAGTATAGTAGTCAAGAATAACCATTCATGAGCTTTACTTTGGCCTTTCTGATTCTGTGGAATCTCACCTTCAAGGGCGAACTGCCAAAGTGCGTTTTGGCTTTCATTTATTAAACTTCTGAACTTTCCATTAAATAGTGATAATGATGATGATGATGATGAACTTTATTTTTAGGAGGCTCAAACCAGTTTTAACCTTTTCAACAAACTGTGCTATTTGGAAGGATTGAATCTGCCAAACTTTTTCACGTAATGGTAACGTTATGATACCGTATGAAATATCAATAGATGCTTAACAAGATGCAGTCATTAATGTGTCTTAACAGGTTACCATGGCAACAATAGAGTCCTCCACAAACAGCCTATATTTTGTCTTTAAACACGTATATCTCAAAAACGAACTCTGTGACCCCCATTTTTCATTGCTGGAGAGTGATTAGCACTCTACAATAAAACTTTCTGCAAAGTTTTAAAAATAATCATCTGGAGCGGATTCGTAGCCACCCTCACAATTAGAAGAATTTAAGGTGGCTCTGAATCCACTCGAGATATTTTTTTTAACCTTTGCCAAGTTTGTCTTAGCCTGCTAATCACTTTTCAGCAATAAAAAATGGTGGTCACCGAGTTCGTTTTTGAGATATAAGTACTTAAACACAAAATATAGGGCGTTTCTATATGGTTCTTTTGTTGTCATGGTAATCTATTACATCACATTAATATGTGCATCTTGTTAAGCAATTATTGGTGTTTCATGTTTGCTACTTAATAACCGAGAGTTAGGTCGTTATGGGAAAATCTCAAACCGAGGCCTTGCCATATTCGCGAGGTCGATACAGCTTAGGCTGAGGTTTGTGTTTTTCCTGTAACCACTGAATGGTCAAGGTTATTAAGTTGTTTATTATATGATTGGATAACAAAACGGTTCTGAAGTGGGGAAAAAAACCTTAGTTCAAGCAGAAGTCATTGCTTGACATCCGGCAGTGCGAGCGCTTATCTATTCATTCATCGTTTCAAACCAACGTCAAACTGTGAACTAAGTAAATTGAATGGAATGGTGTACTCTGTCAAGCAAAAAGTTTTATTTTCAGCAAAAATGATTATTGTAGCCACAAAAAGGATGACTGGAAACTCGAGGTGTTTTTGTTTCTGCTTAACTCTGAGCTACAAAATCTTCTGGCAAGTTGGCATCAAGCAGCCTTGATGTGCTTGTTTTCTGAACAGAATGGTCGGTGACTTTTTCTCGAATTCTTTGCATGCCTGTGTTGTCTGCTGCTGAACTGAGAAACTTTCCAATCTGGCTTTTTCCTAATGGTGCTCTCATGTACCATATTTCACATTTTTTGTGACGACTACCTTGCCAAACAGCTAAAGAGAATGGTGAATAAAGCTGTTTCATTTCCTTGGGTCGTTGATCACTGAAAAGCTTGTAAAATTTTATGGGACACCTCTCCATTCCTGTTGTGTAAATTTTCGGCTGGAACGCTTGCTGGTGGCCATTTTCTTGCCCCTTTCATGTCCCATGTTCGTTAACCCAGACAAGAATTTTGCGGCCATCTTGGACATGATCTTACTGTAGTTCCACGTCTTCCCAACGCAACTTGCCTCTTTCATCTCTGGCCCTAAAGCCAAAGTGGAGAGACAGAAACCACCACCACATGGTCCTCTGGAGGGCTTTGAGAGAAGAAGAACCAAACTGGCCACTTTTAAAGAGTTCTTCTTCTTCTTCTTCTTCTGATGGTGCGCGGGTGGCGTTTGACTTGTTCCCCTTGCCGGCTTTCTGGAGTAAACTTTTCCTCTTGGCTGCTAGAACTTTACGGGACGACTCAAATTCCTTATCAACAAGAATATTGCAAGGAGATGAGCCTTCGGGAACTCAAGGAACCTCTGTATGCTTTGCTGTAAATCCAACAAGGTGTCAGGTTCATAAGCATTGCCATTAATTTAATCTTTGAAAAACTTTGCCAACAAGTGGTCAAGGTCAGCAGCCAGTATTAAAGTCCAAAACTTGAATGCTTCCCTTGTTTATTGAGGTCAAGTATCATTGAAATGTTTTCATATCACTGACAGTTTTCCTGGTAGTTTTTTCACAAATTTTTGCTCCTCTATGAATGTTTGTATTTCTTCTCGACTACCACTGTTTCCTTTGCCCTCGTTGGCACCAACTCTTTTGTAATTTACTGATGTACTTTCATAATTTGTCTTCTTGAAAATCAAGCTCATCAGGGTAATAAAATCCACTCTCCGATTGTTGATCGTCACTCATTGTCTTTAGTCCAATAACTAACCCAATGCAAATAGATTAAATGTGGCCTTTATATAACCTTTTGTTTTTTTCTTTGTTTATTTGCATAATCCCTAGTTGGCCCGTGGGCATTCACTCACTCACTCACTATCCTTTATGACGTCAGTTATCCACTGAACCGCGGGACTGATGTTGCATGGCCGTTTCCTTTCTCCATAAAACGCGGTTGTTTGCGTCCTCTGGGGTTAGTCCAGATAACTGGAGGTCCTCTCTCAGGACCTCCCATCAGCTTTTCGTGGCCTTCCCCAGGTCCTGCACCCGTCCACATGCAGGGAGCAGACCCTTCCAGTCCATGATTCGCTTAGCTGGACATGGCCAAACCATCTAAGATGCTTCCACCTGAGGGCAACATCAAGGTCATCAATGCAGAGCCTCAGATGGAGTTCCTGTGTGTTGATGTTATCTGTAGGTTTTATGGCACACATCTAACGGAGCATAGCCGTCTCTTTTCTCTGGAGCCGATCCAGGTCCATTCATTTCAGAGGTCAGCATTCACAAGCATAAAGCATGGCCCCCCTGACACAGCTGCTGTAGACTCTACCACGTGTGTGTAAAGACAAACTCCTGGAACCAAGTATCGGCTGCAGCTCCCGGAACTTGCCCCATGCAGTCCTGACCCTAGTTACAGTGGCAGCCTCGCAGCCACCACCTGCAGAAATGCTGTCTACTAGATAGCAAAAGGAGTCGACAACAGCAAGCTGTTGGCCAGCAACAGTAACAGAGTCCAGATGTCTTCCATTGATGGGATGTGCTCTTCCAAAACATCTACTGCACTTGAAGGGGGGATTTATGGGAGAATAATGCCCTAGCGCTTAGCTGGGCTTAGGCAGTCAGAGTGTACGTTATATTGGCCGCAAACACTAGGCACATGATAAGGTATCACAACATTGCCCTTAAGTGAAAGAGTGTTGTGTAGTTAATCTGTCTGATAACACATTCCCTTCAAATTGTTGAAGCTGGTTTGAGCCACCTTAAGTGTTAACAGGACTGGGCATTCAGTCTTTTTATGGTGGTGATTTGACCCTTGTCAACTTGTTCAATAAAATCCCTTTTCGATGTAGACATACCTGAGCCTGACTTTGATGTAAGCAGTGTAAAAACTCTGTAACCTGGAAGGGTTGACAGGCTGCATTAATAATTCTTTATTCAACACTTTAAAAATAAATTAGGACTTAATCAGAGAAACCCCAGAAGATCATGCTGATTCTGAAGTGTTAAAATCTGTTCTGAATTCAACTGAAGAGTTTCTTGCAAAAGTCAGCGGTGATGACAGAGATGGCGGGGTAGGTACTAGAACTTTGCAGAGTTAAATGTAACCATAATTCCAGGTCTATCACTTACCCTTTTTTCCTGTGTAATTATTTGCTCACTATTATAGAGAAGAGGAAAATCGAAAAAGGATATTATTGTAAATATTAACATCTCAATTCATATATGGGCGTTTTTTCTTAAGACTTCAGAGAAAATTATCTTCAATTTAAAACCCTCGTTATGCTTTTTGAAGATACATAGTAACTCCTCTGATTTTGTGTAATGTGGGTATTTCTAGGCTTTGCAAAGGGTGAAGACAGACCATAGACTGGTGAAGGATGGCTTTATTGTGGAACTTGCAGGTTTCAGAAATATTTGTACTTCAATAATTTATTTTCATTTTGCAATTTACATTTTTAGTGCATTTGTAATCTGTTTTTTTTTTAATTTTGGTGAATTTTTCTTACATTTGCTGCTTCTTCCTTTCAGATGGTGTTAGAAAATTCAGGCATCTGTTCGTTTTCAATGACTACCTTCTGTGTACAAAAAGAAAAATAACTGCCAGGTAAAAAACATTTTTTAAAATGACTGATGTTGTTGCTGGCCTGGATTTTTCACACAAACATCCAACTCTTAAGGGCTCCCATTAGTCGTGGCTGTTAATCCTGAATGGGAGAGCTTATTTAAGAGGACATTGTCTGAGCAGTTCAATAAAAGTAATTGTTACTTTATTAAAAGCGTGGTAATGTATCGTCAAAAATTGGCTCAAGACGTGTGATGCCAACAGCTTTTTGCCATAGATCTTGAAAAGACAGAATTTGAGAATGGTGTAAATTTCAATGTGCCGCTTGGTATTCTAAACGTGATGTATTGCTGGTCTCACCATCTTGTGGAATCAATACCAAGCCTTCCAACCATGTTTTCATCCACAGAAGTGAGCAGTATGTTTGCAAGTGGTATGTACCTCTATGTGAGTTGCAGTTTCATCCTTCAGAAATCTCAGAAGGTATGTAGAGAATGGTTTGGATATCTGTCAGTTCACGCATTAGTTGATAGTCTCTGTCGCTAAAACGATAATTACTTTTTCCATATTTCTTCTCCTTCTATCTTCCTGTCTGTCACTCGAGCAAGATGAGTCTCAGGAATAGATATCTATCCTGTCCCAATCTCTGATGAGTGCCTGGGCCAGGGAAATATTTTATGACCATTAGGTTTCCATGACTCTCGATCAATATTATTGATCTCTTCCTTGGCTGTCTTCTAGCTTTGTAACCACTGGGTTTTGTGTTTGTAAACTCGTTGGGTTGCATTGAAAGTAATGAAATATGGAATCCAACGTGGTGGTTTACATATTTGATAACCTCAAATTCGGCTATCGAGACCTGATTACTGGCTGGCTAACTTTTCGTTGTAGCACCACAAGTTATTCCCGTTACAAGCAAGACGGAATTTGATTTACTCAAAAGCAGAATAGCCAGCACAAAAGCAGAGATCAGACGAGAAGGAGGATCCTCCAATCTGCTGCAAAGTCCAGATTCCTCTCCTTCGTCTAAGGTATACTTGTCATGTTTCTTTTCTTACATGAAATTTCAAATCATTTGTCATTGAAAAGTATTCTGAAGAATTTAGAAAATTGAACCTGGATCCTTTTTTGAAGATTACTTTTCCCTTGACATGTGCAGTTGTTTTTTGAGTGGGATGCAGTACGACCATTTTTCATAATTTGTCTTCTCACCGAGGTACTTTTGTGCCATGTTTTTTTTTTCCAGCGTCGTCGAGCACAGTCAGCATCAAAAGTTGTGGAAAAGATGAAAAAGCGTCAGGCTGCGCTGGTAAACTTTTCAATGCTAACAACTTTTTCGTCTAAGTACATTATATTTGGCTCATCATCAGAGTGAGAAAGAATGCTGGAACGCAAAACAAGGAGTCCGCATGGCATAGTGGTTATTAACCGTGCCCTCAACCACTGCAATCGTATGTGGGCAGAGTTCCGGTCGATCTCAACCTCACTCAATAGGGCATTTCGCATGCCAGGACAGTATTGTCTCCCATATTTTTAACCTAATCATCTCTAATGGAGGAAAGATACTTAGCAATATAAAGGAGATACTGACAAGACAAGTTAAAATGGAAAACAGCTCACTTCCGATTGCCGTCCGTGGCTCAAAAACGTCGCAAGCTTAAACTCCCTAATACAATACAATACATACTTAATTGACCACTCCCCATAGGGGCTTTTCAGAGCCAATGAGAGATAATCACGACAGAAGAGAACATTCAACAACAACAACTGTTAAGAATCCCAACTGGCCGGAGGCAAGCTAGTTGACTATTTACAAGTGGAGCTGAGAAGTTGAACCAGGGACTACCAAGAACAAATTCAACCCGTGGTCAGAACGCGTCTTGACCGCGGGATCCCCGGATCTCAAGGCAAGCGCCCTAACCACTGGGCCACACTCCCCCGTGAAATCAACCCCCATCTAATGACATCACTCTTCTAAAGGGGCTGTGCTCTTCAGGACCTTTCTGAGAACCACTTACGTTGTTGAGAGCTTCCTAATAGAACTTTAAAGATTAAAAAGCTAAACATTTAGTTGTAGAAAACCAAAAGCTGGTTTCTTCAACACACTTCCTCAGTTAATGCTGGTTTCGTTGACTAATTTGTTATCGTTGTTTGGTTATTTTAGGAAGCTGCTCTGCTGTTAGCTGTCCCAAGTCTTCCTCTTACCTTGTACCACAAGCAAGGGAAGGTAAGATCCTGGGTTTCTGGTATAATACACTCCTTAGTTAGTCGATGTAACAAGATTGGCGGTCGTTGGGAGACTTCTGTCCTGGCATGCGAAATGTTAACATCCCGGTGTCCGTTCATGGCTCTAAAAGCTCTCGGGTTTAGGCATTCAAATCCATCGCCCTTGGAACAATTCCACGCCGTCTCTCAAGCTGCGTCGTATAAGATATTGCCCAAGGATGTTACAGGAGTCCATGACCAGGAGACTTGATATGTTTGCGTCACATCGTTTTCACATAAATAGTTTTTTTCCCGCGAAACCAGACCTTTTTGGCCAATCACAAACTTTTCATTATCGTTTCCCTTGAGACCGAGAATGACCACTAACTGTATGAAGAAATTGGTCTTAAATGTCGTTATTATGACCTTGTCGTCTCTCACGAGTTCGTGGCATGAATTAAGAATGATTCGATTATGTCGAACACCGTTAATATTTTTCATACAATTCTCTTCAGTTTTACGAAGGTTGTGAAAGCAAATTTGCCGATCATTTCTTAAAAATAATTGAGACGATAATTTTTTTTTTATACGATCTTTCCCTTTCTTTTCCTTTGCGACCAGAAACGTTTTATTTCTTGATCATAGATTCTCCTTTAATTCTGATTTCTGTATTCAAGGTGAATAAGTAGCCAATCTTTTGTTGTAAACGCGTGCAAGTTTTGCCACTGCGATTCTGACTGTTTTTTCAACGGGATTTTATCGCGAAAGTCGTTTTGTTGGGATCGATCCGAAAATTCTGGTTTGTGATGCTGTCTAAGGTCAAGTCAGTGTATAAGATCGTAAATTCTGACAGTTAAAAGGGCAGCAGTCGTTCAAGGTTTTTTTAAATGCTTAGACTCACATACTGGTCGTCAACGCTTTTTAAATGTTTGGATGGGATGCTGAAAACATGCCTGTCATTAAGTGATTTGAAAATTTTGACAGGCTGTCGTTCATTTAGACGCGTTATCATATGAAAGCGTAGGGTATAAGCAACAGTTTCGGTGTTGCTTTTTGAAAAGAGTTTTTATTATGTCTTATTAAGTGGCACAAAGCGATGTTTGTAGTAACAGTTTCTGTTTGTCTTTGTAGACATACACACTACTTTGCAAGAGCGATGTTGAGAAAGCAGAGTGGAAAGAAGCAATTCTTCCTCTTTTGGAGCAAAACGAAGGTAAAATAATGCGACACCCCGGTTAATGTCACTTATTGGTTGAAAGTCTCGAAGGCGGCGTTGATTTGATTTTCATTGCACAATTTAGTACATACATGTATATGAGTTAGACCAAAGTTGGCAGTGTGTCCAAGTTAGACAAGGGATTTTGACTATTTCTTGACAGCATCCATGAACTATCCAACGAAGCCTTATTGTTTTCTGCTAGAACTTTATGTGGCCTAGGTTGTCACTTAGATTTTAAGTCTCTTTATTATCACGTCGGTTTCGCTAATTGTCTCGTGCTTTCGTCCTACTCCTTAAACCCTTAGATAATCCACCAGTGGACTGTTCCCCTCTTAGCGTGATCGAGTTGCATCACTTGCTGGAAGCCTGCAAAAAGGTGAGTTTTTAACTCTTTTTAACGTAACTGCACGCCAGAAGCGACGCAGTTTCATCTTCGCAACGACCATGTGGGAAGCGGCCTCCATTCAGCTTTCGTGTAAACAACGTGTTCGATTGGCTAAGACCTTTTGTTTACCGGTGGTTTCTTGCGACATCCAGAAGCGATTAAAGTGGCAGCTAGACTAATTGACAATTCGTAGGACCTTCTGTTTGTTTAGATGCCCTGTTTCTAACTGTTGAAGCTTGGAGCCTAATATCTCTAAGATCCTTGTCTACCCAATTGTAGCTCTAACAGGCGTCGCGTTCATGTCATCGGCAAAAGTGAAATTTTCGCTGTCTCCAAATCTGAGAGTCATTCGACGTGGCTCGCTTACTCCTGTGGAATCTAAGGAAAAGAAATCACCACTCTCTCGTCGCGGATCGTGGTCTCCGAACCTACGTTTGTTACGAAGAGCTTCCGATTCGAATGTTTTCAAGGATTCTCAATCGTTGGTAAGGAATCCTGTTCATTGCAGTGCTAATTTTGTTCTGTTGTTTTGATACCAAGTCACGCGAGCTCTCGATCAGAAAAGGGTTGATGTTCTCTTATGGAAGTCCAAGTGTGTTTATTTAAGATGTGGCAATCGCAATCTTATTGTTTGCTGACAACGAAACTCACAAACCGTGACCTACAACTTTTTCATTTGGAATATATTTTTCAGTCTCCAAAACAACTGTTTTCCTTTTCCGTTCGAGTTTCACGCTGAGAAAATTTCACTATTCAGCACACAAAATCTTTATCTGTCACGTCAGCCAAACTACAGGCATCCATTACCCTCCATACTATTCAATACGGACCTGTATTTCCTTGTCGACAAGTGAGTTACACTCGACACATTTTCTCTTCTCAGTTTGATTGTAACGCCGATTTATTGTCAGAAACGTTTCTCAGCAGTTATTCAAACATGTATTGTAAATTCATTTTCCTCGCTCATTAAGCCAAAAGCATGTGGCGTCCCCGTGGCGTCTATTAATTTCCAAGCTACCGCTGTCATGCATTTTTTATTTCAGGTATAGAAGAAGAAAATCATTCGGATGAGACGCTTAAGGAGATCAATTTCACACCTCTTCTTTCTTGTCAATTTCACATACTTATTTCCACCTCCTTATCACATTAATAACAGTTTCTTAATTTTGAATCACCCTTTTACGGCATTGAAGCGAGCTTGATACCGCAACTTCGGCTTACTGTGTTTCGGAAGAGAGTTAAAAAAGAGTCTTTTGAAATTAAGACAGACATATTTAAGATAGAGGGAATTGTGCCGTAATCACTGGCAATGACGCTGTCAAAGGTCCTTGCAACTGAGCGTGTGGAAGCAGGATTGTGAGTTCTTTCTCTGGAGCAATACAAATAAAGTCAAGAGATATGACATGTAGTCGTTTCGAGACTTCATTAGCCGTAGGTTTATTTGTTCGGCTCTAAGTGTTTCTAGATTGACATTTGGGGACTGTAAAATTAGCATCATTTGCCATCTTGTTATAAAACCAGCTGAAAAAAAACTCGACATATGAAAACAAGCGTAAAGCTGTCAAAACTAGCTTTTCCCTCTGTTTATACTGGTACTAAAACGCAGCTTTGACGTGGCATCAGAAAGTCTTTCCCCGTGTAGAACTGTTGTGCGTGACAAGGTGATCGGTGTAACATCTATTGCATGGAGTATGACTGTTAGAAGGAGACAAAATTGCAAAACTCCCCTGCGGCCGCCGACCGGTTGGCTCCGGTCTGTTTTGCTGCCTTTGTAAGGACATCTGCAAATGGTTAGACTGTCTGGTGTTCTCGGATAAGGAACATAAACCGAAGTCCTTCAATGTTTATAACCCTGTGGAACGTAGAAGACCCTTTTAGCTTTTTCATCAAGCTAGGCCAAAAATAAGGCTATTAGGTCACTCAAGGCATTTACTGGAAAAACTATTGGCAAATGTGTTTCAAATATGGACACGCATTTTCAGTAAATAGCCACGAAGTTCATGTGGACAAGTCACCTTACTAAAATTTTTTTGATATCTTTTCCTCATATAGTCATGAATGGTAACCGTGTAAAACTTAAGTTCCAAGTCATGATCTCACGTTAGCTTGCACGGAAAGATCAGTGAAATTACCCTGACATTAGCTCTTTCATTCATTGTCACTGTCAAATCTCTCTTTACCCTCGGATTTTAGGGTAGCTTGGTGTAACCAATATCTCCGAGCATTTACCCTTCCAACTATGATATACTACAGAGGACAGACTGCAACACCGGCAACTCCATACCCTGCTCTTTGCGAATAGTATGTACCGGGGTTGTCTCTGACCCTTTCGAGGCCACTTATTGATAACTGAACCTCATTTTTTATCGCACCTTCATTTATTTGCGCGATACACTTTTTTTTTTTGTTAATTGCAAGTCGAAGATGTTGTCGTACTCTCGTTTAACTGGCCTTTATTTATTTTCTTTTTAGTTGAGAACATGCAAGACACTTGGCCGAGTATCTATGAAAGAAGGTACAAGTCCTCATTCAGTTTCTTATTGTAAAAGCCCAAGGAACGAGGTTGCGTAATTTGAATTCTGTATGATCCCTTTGACACGACAGACTCCCGGGAGTAAACAGCATGTAAATTCACCTCACAGTTTCAATGAAATGCCAGTCAGACAGGTATTGAGAATGAAGATAATTATCAGCCTAAGATGTGTGATCTTGATATAACACCAAATTCTCGTGACTACCCAGCAAAGAAATATATGTTACTAGTTAGGAGAATGAACGTTTTCGATATTGGGAATGAAATGGTGAAACTAGAAAGCATGCTGGATAGAAAGAATTATTCAGCTGGAACCATTCTATTTCTTTACTTTTTAAGAACTGAATGAGATTCGTTATAACTTTTCAGATTTGAAAAATTTATATCCTAATGTCTGGTCTTCTTTTCCTGTATCGTTGTTTTGTAACTGGTCTTGCAATCCGGTCATTTTTGTGATTTTCAACTATTTCTCGATGTAGATAAAGGACTGCTCAATGGTGTTCTGTACGTCCATATTCTATCTGGAAGAGGATTTCACAAAAATGGTAACTTTTGCCTTTAACGTTGGTGCCAAGTTTGTTAAATGACTGCGAGTTTTTGGGTTAAGCAGTATATATAGATGCGGTGGATCAGTCTTGATAGTACTGAAGTTTGACCGTACACGTAAATGAAAGCAAACATAGGAAAGAAACCGTAAACGCAAAGTGCTTTGCTTTAGTACCATATGCTCCGCAATTCTTGTTCAATTTTTAGAGATGTGTCGTAGGACAGTATCTTTAAATGCAGGAGAAATTCGAAGAGTTTTAACCGGTTGGAAATATCGAGAGACTCGATTTAGATCTCATAATCCTGATAATCCTTATATCGACTGGCACCCCACCCTGTATATAAACAACTCAAATGTTCCACTAGCAGCTGTCCCGGTCCAATTGGGAACGTTATATCAGAGACAAGGTAATCTGACCGATGTCAAATGACGAAATTGTTGTTCTGAAGAGGTTACCCCTTGGCCCACGCATATTTAAGCAAGGTTTTCGATAGCTTTTCAAATGACCGGACATGGTTATTTTCCGTTGTAAGGCCGACTGCATGCAAGTGCATTGGTACTCAGAAATGCTGTTTACATTCTTGAGATTGGAGGAAAAAAAAAGGAAAGTAAACTTATCGCGTGAATAAAACTCGATTATTCCGTTTAGTAAGCAAAATAAGGCGACTTGCCTTCTTGTTAGTTTGAATCATTTGTTTGCACGATTGTCATGTTTTCAGCCCAATACTTCCTGAGACACTTAAGGTCCAAAAAGGAAAAAAAAAGGAGCCAACCAATCTTAAAATTTATAGTTTCAAAGTACCGGACGTGAAATGGTAAACAACTGCATGAAACGTCCGGGCTCCGGTCTCAAACAAAAACCCTGATTTAAGTGTCTGTCACCTAAAAAAAAAACCGCTTTGCGCGCAACAATTCCCTGCAATTGTCTAGCACTGATACTTTGGTTCATTAAACGCTCTCCTTCAAAGTCACTTTTTTAGAGGCTCTTAAAACATGGAAGAACTAGTAGTAATAAACGACCTCGCAAGGAAGACAAATTGTTTAATACCGGGTTGATCTCACAGACTGCTTGCGGCGTTGTGGTAGTTGAAAGAGTCGAAGTGATCGTAGCACGTATCTGAATAATTTAAGCAATTGTCGGTTTTCACATGACGTCACGACCGCCATGTTGGTGCCCTAAACAAAGAAAAGGCGGCCATGTTGGTGCCCCGACCAAATCCTCCGGGAATTTAACTCTATTATTATGCAAATGCTTCCTTTTGTTTTCGTCGAAAAACATGGCTGTTGATCACGTGAGTGAAAACCAGCAATAGGCCAGTTTCGTATTCTAACGGTTGGACTGGATCTAGCATGAAATGGAGGCTAATGCGGGCAAATTAATTTGCATTTGAAAAGATTTGCCCGCATTAGCCTCCATTTCATGCTAGATCCAGTCCAGCCGTGAGAATTCGAAAATGGTCTATTGTCACTTTGCAAGCACCTGAAAAATCCAGGAGACTTCAAAGGGATTCGAACCAGTGACCACTGCGCCGGTGCAGTGCTCAACCAACCGAGCTATGAAGCCACACAGTCGGGAGCAGTTAAATTTGTTTGTGTTACCGCGGAAGGACTCGTTCAATGAAAAAAATGTATCACTTCTATCTTTCATCAATAACTCGCACGTCAAATATACATTTCTTTCATTGCTGTAGTTCTGTGAAAACAGCGATGCAAACTGAGTAACTTGTGAAGTCACTCCTGTTCGAACCCATTCCCCTTCATTGCTCGGTCATGGATCAAACTTTGACCACTTTTTTCGTCACTCAATTAAAGCGAATAAAAAGGTGGGTTTTCAACGAAAAGGTTGTGAAAACAACAGTTGAACACGCATTATTTGGGACGATTTCGGACAATAAATTAAGTGGAGAGGTTTGTTGAGATGATAGGCACTTAAAGCAAACCATTACGTTTGAAATTGAATCAGTCTTTAGGAAAGCAGCTAAACATGGCAGTAATTAAACTTCCTCCGTGAAACTTTGGTACAATATCAGCATTGACTTCTGTTAGTTACCAAGGTTAGGGTACAAAGAAACGTCCAAGGAAGTGGGAGGGGATTGCCTTTCTGGCTTCAACCGTACAGAGTTTATTAGACACTTTTGATTGCCATATTGTTGATGTCGTGCTGTTGCTGTCATTTTGAGAGGTTTTCAAAGATAAGCGGCCCTCATTTGAACTCCATTGTAAGATCAAGGCTTTCTTTGTAATTCTAGACCTTAGCTGTGTGGTTGAAGTAGATCACTTTGGTCAGTTTGCCCGCAAGGCAAAGACGAAGACATGCAAAGCAACTGGTGATCCTGTCTGGGACCAGGTTAGGTTTTAAGCTGTGCTCATTTTATACCAGTTTGCTGAAACTGCGTAGCTGTCGGTCGTGTTGTTTCGGAGCGCGGGAGAAGGCTGGCGCTTTTGGGTTTCGACGCTCGAAATCCCGCCAGCCACAGTTTGCTAACCGAAGTGGATGGCAGGGGGAAACTGAAGTTCCCATACTAGGACTACCCTCCACACAATACAAAAATGGGGTACATGCAAGAGATACTAACTACGGGGAATTTACACAACTTGTGAGCGTAGATGCTTGAGGAATAATGATTTCTCCCAGTCAAGGAAAGAAAACTGGGTGAAGTCATAATATACGGAGGGACGGAGTTCCAGTCACTGATATACCAGAGTTTTGAAGCAAGCAACTGTGGACAATCTTCCTGTCGGTGTACGTTGGATCAGTGGCTTGATCTGATCGGCGTAATTACAAGTTGAGAAACTAAATATTTTAAGCAAGAGCCGATACAACGTAGATTTGATTTTAGTGGTGTACTATATTTCGGCTGGCCAAACCAGCCTTCGTCAGGTACAATGAGAGTTTACGTTGGATTGCTTTTGCTTTTTTTCCAGTATAACGTCAACATCCATTTACTATATATATGTACGTAGAAGCAATCCAATGTAAACTCTCATTGTACCTGAAGAAGGCTGCTTTGGCCAGCCGAAATATAGTACACCACTAAAATCAAGTCTACGTTGTATCGGCTTTTGCTCAAAATATTCACTGATATACCAATGGCAGAAACAGTATTTACAATAGTAGTGCGAACAGAATTTGGTTAGATCTGATACGAGTACTATATATATGTGACTTTCGGTGTTACAGTAGCCAACAATAATCTCGTACATCAGAATTACAGCAAGATATTTTTATCTTTGTTCAAAAGAGTCCCGCTTGCTGTAATGTGTAATGCATTCCAAAAAAGGTCTTTAACTCCATTTAGAGGTGTAAATTGTCTCCACAAACATTTAGTTATAAAAAGTCAAGTTATTTTTGCGCAATGTAAATATTTAATATCCCAGCGCAGTCTATTTAAGGCCCGTTTTAAACGTCGCATTTTACATGTGCCGAATCCAATGCAATTGAGAAAAATGTATTGTTTTCGCTCATTTGCATTAGATCCCGCACATGTAAAATGCCTAACACTGAGCATCGCACCTCTTATGCCCGTGTAGGTTTGAATTTTTACGATTCTTCCGTTACGTCTACCCTTTATCTCAAATTGAACCCCTAAGAATTACGAACCGCTTGTTTTTCGTCCTTAGGGCTTTGACGTTGAGGTCGAGGGCACGAGAGAACTGAAACTTCATGTTTACTGCAAAAGCAGGCTAAACAGGGATGAGCATCTTGCGCAAGGAAAAATAGAGGTGAGTGAGTTACAAAGGTACTTGCATGCTTGTTTTGCGGATGTGACTGATTCGTAGGTATCTTTCGTCATTCACTTTTTATCAATTCAAACACCACAATGTTGATTACTTCCTTTTCTGCCTGTACATGGTACATCGCTTTCCGAACTGAAATGTTACTTTTGCGCTTATTTCCTCAGTAACTGTCTTACATTTTCATCCTTTGTTTATGATCATTATTGCCTCTTGTTTTAGCTCCTGAAGGAAAACTTGACGGATCTTAAGAAAAGGACGATTACAATCTCTTTGGATAAGCAGGTGTGCTTCTTTTCTTTTATTTATTTAAACATTTGTCATTTAGTACCTTAGTAGCCCCCCCCCCCCCCTCCTTGTCCTCCTCCTCTCCCTCCCCTCCCCCCCCCCCCGAAATGGACGGGAAAAACTATGAAATGAACCCAGATTTTAGAAGTCAATGTTCTATGCCTGATTCAGTGGCAAGTATAAGCGGTCTGACTAAAATTAATCGCAAGAATTTGCAACCCTTGTTTGAGTAATATTTACAATTTTATGATTTTCCGTATTCTTTTTGTAAACGGGAAAAGCCTTCTGTCGAAGTAATATTTCGATTTCGAATTTATTGCATCTCAGTCTTTCTTCTTTCATTTTCTTTCGTTTCTTCATTAAATTCTCAGTACTCATTCACGGATGCAAGAGCCCAGTTGCAGATACTCGCTCGAATAGACCACTTTAAAAGAAATTCGACCACCTTTACATTCTTTTGTTTTTATGTTAATTAGACCTACTGCCCTCATTTTGAAACAAATATTCTTTTGAAATTTGGTCGTCGTAGCGAGGCTAGAAAGGCCTATTATCATTAAAACAAAAGAATATTTGATATAAGGCCGCCATTATGAATGAGGTCTATATCCGTTGTTCAAAAGTTGTCATTTTGAGATTGCGCTACGTAAAGGCTGACGTTGATCGTTTCTGTCACAGGGTGCTGTCACGCTGTCATTGCAGTACTCCAAGACAACTCAAGGAATTCAGAGGAAGAAGTCTTTGACAGAAAAGGGCGTTTTTGGGGTTGATATTGCTAAAGTGTCAAGGTAGAGGATCAAGTATTTCTTTTGGTGTCAACTGCAACAAAGCTGGCGTTCTCCTGACCCATTTTCTTCCACATTTGAGTAAAGATCTTCTGACAATTTGCATCTTTTTTCTTGTAGGCGGGAAAATAGCGATATTCCTTTGGTTGTTATCGGATGCGTTCAAGAAGTCGAGAAAAGAGGTAAGTTGTGCCCTCGTTTTGCTTATTAATGTTCAAAGACCTTTGAGCAACATTTCATATCAGTGTCTTTCACAGCGCGTAGGCTGCTTGGCCGGGCAGGCGTAATCGGGGAAAGCGAAGCGAGGGAAAAGTTACGCTTGCCACAGCTATTCCACGTGCAGTGTTTTTGTTTTATGGTGATGCGTTTTACTTCATGCAAGGATGATAACTTATTTGATACTTGGACTTGGTTTTAACCCTTGGACTCCCAGGAGTGAACAGCATGTAAATTCTCCTTACAATTTCAAGGAAATGTCAGTCAGGCAGGTATTGAGAATGAAGAATATTATCAACTGAAGAGGTGTGATCTTGATATAAAACCAAATTCTCATGACCACCCGATTAAAGAAATCCGTCGTACTGGTTAGGAGAATGAACGTTTCAATCGTGGGAATCATAGGGTCAGAAAGAAACTGAAATGAACCGGGAAATGACCGATTCGGTGGCCTAGCCACAGGCTCGTTGGAAGTTGTTGTAACGCAAAGTGTCTTTATTTTAGGAATGGATGAGGTTGGGATTTATCGATTGTCCGGGGCAACTTCCGAAGTCAGGAGGCTTAAAGACGCCTTTGATAACAGTAAGTTCGTTTCTGTCTCGTGTTCGAATCCCGTTCAGTCCTGGGTTTTTTTCAAGCTTATTTAAGTTTCGTATCTAACTGCGATGATCTTATAAACTTCGTCACGGAAACCTTTAACCTTGGGTGGGAAGATCAACCGCGTTCCCCAGGGTTTCTCACTCCGGTGTTCCCGAATTTAGCATGCCCCCTTCCCCTTATATTTCACTGGGAAGTCATTTCAACTGAAATACCTGTTCTTTTCAAATCCCTCAGACAGTCAAAGTGCCTTGGTTCAAGTTGCCGAGGCAGATATATACGCAGTAGCAAGTCTTTTGAAAGCATACCTCAGGGATCTGCCAGAGCCTCTATTTACGGATGAATGTTATCCCAAGTTTGTGGAAGCGAGTTGTAAGTGTGATTTCCGGTTTCCTTACTCCACATATCGCTCGCATTAGGAGAGCGCTGCTATGACCAAAAACATCTCCTTTTCTTTTGGATTTTAAAAACTATGTTAACTAAACACTAAGTGACGTAAGTTTCAAGCCTTGATGTCACAATACAACCTGTTTATTTTAACTATAATGTTCAAATTTTAACGGTCCGCCATTACTAACTGTAAAATCTTGAGAGAACTGTATAGAGGAGAAAGTGATGTCAAAGACTCACTAGTTTAAGAACGCAATGCGGATGTACACGGCTGAATTAATATGCAGCACTGGAGTCACAGTTTCAGGATTTCAGACTTTTTAACCCCTTTTTTGCATATACAATAAGCTGCATTTACACGCTGAAATTTTCAGATTGTGAGTAAATGGCGTCACTTCCCCTAGATCCAACCCTCTGAAGTCCAATCGGCCAGTTTTGAACGTGAGTAATGGCAGACCGTGAAATCCAAAACTTACGATCGCAGTAAACAGCCTTTTAGATTAAAATCAAACCTCAAAATTTTGCCAGTCAAGTGTTAAGGTAACAAACTTTAAAAATCTGAAGGAAAAAAAAAGGTAGTGATTTTTTTATCATAGTACCACTTTACTAGTTGAGCTATCATCGCAATTCAAGTATGCAACTGCCGGCTTGAATAGGTTACCCGACAATGTGACAAGGTTAGTGTGATAGATAATTAGCTAAACTTTAGCATTTATACCCTGGACCGTATTGAATGTGATAACCGAACTTACAGTGCCTCAAAAATCTTGGTGCAGGCCAGTGAAATGAATTGACCTTTTTTGGAAGAGGCGGCAACTTTGTTCATTCTTTTTGCCAGTTAGTGAGTTGGTCTCGCACGTCTCGTTAGCATTTACAAAACTGAAGAGAATAGCCCATTTTGCAGTTGTGTGCTTAGTTACCTGGCCTCTGAATGAAAGTGAGGCTGGAGTTGACCATGCTTTGAATTTCATGTAGATGTAGAAATCTCACTGTTTTTCTTATGTAAATTCCTACTAATTGGAATGAAAACAACATTAACATAAGAAAAACAGTTGGGTTTCTAACAGAGCAAGGTCAATTCCAGACTTAGTTCATTCAAAGGCGAGGTAAATAAGCGTGCAATTGTAAAATGGTCTGTTCGTGTTTTAAAACAACGCTGGCTGGGCCCGTTTGCACATCTTCAGCCGCATTAAGAATAAGGTCAATGAGACAGGGCAAATGTTCTGCTGCAGGTATCAAGGAACCGGAAGAAAAGAAGAAGGCGATGATGGAGGTGTTTGAAACGTTACCAACACCCAACCGGCTTACGAGCGCATATCTGCTGGATCATCTCAGGAGGTACGAATATCTCGGCTCTCTCAGCTCTAGCTCACATCACATTCTGGAATAGCCTGTTATTTCCGGACTGTGGTGTGTCCTCAAAATGATTAGATCGGCTCAGTGTTGCTGATTTCCAAATGAGATACAGACAGTGCTTTTAGCATGCCGTTGCAACTTCCTAGAGAAAGCATACTTCGTGGTTCACACACGGGCATCATAGCGAGAAAGGTGCAAAGAGAAACGAGAAAGATTTAGACCTACTATAATTAAATATACATAACAGAATGTCGTGTTTCTGATTGGTCAATGACGAATGCATAAATAGGTTATGAGGTGCAATACGGAAGCAGTTGCTAGGGAAACACAGCGATTGAGTAATTTTGTTTTGAGAACTTTGAAAACATTTCTCGTGCCCATGAATCACAAAATGCACTAATCTTGCGTTCATAGATTTCCTATACTTATAACGCATAACCGTAGGGAGGTCATATGGTCACAAGTTAGATCGAACAGTATAATTCAGCGTAACGGTGGATTTTTGAAAATTATGATAATTGTTTCTTTTTTTATTTTGCTATGTTAAATTTAGAGTGAGCGAACATCAAGAGCAGAATAAAATGGGGCAAAACAACTTGGCCACAGTGTTTGGTCCCAACATTCTTCGTCCATCATCGTGCTCCGGTGCCGACCCAACCGACCTGGCCCAAGGCACGCTAGATGTGATGTGCCAAGTCAGTATTTTCCTTTGGTTTCTCAAGTTTTCTTCTGTCCAACTTCCCTCCGATCCACAACTCATGCATAGACTTGACCCGCGAAAACCCCCAGAAATTGTGATCGCACCAGACCCGACCGAGCAGTCAGACAGGCTGATATGATATTCGACGATGCGTTACAATTCAGTAGAAGCCGTAGGGGTTCACGTATCTCCGTTTTAGAGCTTAACATGTGCCAGGTGGGCGTTTTGTTGCGACCCCTGTGAAAGATTGGGGCGTGCTTATCTTCATACCTCGGTTCCAAGTTACTCGATCCTCGCTTCTGAGGGTTGGTTTGGGTACTACGTACAACTTTTAAAATTCTGAAAGTCACTTTTGTTTTCAAGAAGCATTGGAGCAAAATCTCCCTTTATGAATACAGGAGGTCGTTTAAGAGGGTTTAAATATCATTTCTTAGTTATGTAAAGTAAGATTTTTATCCTCAACGTGTCGTTCGTAATTTATAGTTCCTTTTAACAGCAATTTTTCAAATTTTCTCACGTCACATTAGTGGAATTTGTGAAGCAATGACAAGTATATTTGTGCTTCAAATAGTAAATTCACTTTGACAAACACAGATTCGAGATATCTCTTACCATTCATGAGCAAAGTAACATTTCAATAGGAATGTCTGATTCTTTTTTTTTTTGGATAATACATTTCTGTTGCAGTAATATGTTTTCACTCTTAACTCGAGCGACTGGATTTATATTAATCCTGTTATCTGTTCCCTGGCTTAACGAAGCTTGTTTCGTTTCTAAACCTTGAATGGTTCATTTATTTCACACTATTTACACAACATTAACATAGAAAGAAAACCAAGTGAAGCTATGATCTTCGCAGTTATGAGCGCAATTTTTGCAATTGCGTAGAGAAGCCTGAAAAATTCAGGACTTCAACGGGGTTGAAGTCCTGAATTTTTCAGGCTTCTCTACGTAATTGCAAAAATTGCGCTCATAACTGCGAAAATAATAGCTTCACTTGATTTCATATCCGCAGTTCACATATGATTCATTTCACATACCATTTCAACATAGAAAGAAAAGTATAGTCACAACACATGGTTACAAGATAAAATAATTACAGTACAGGTTATAAAATGTGTCTGGTGGTCAAAGTAGCGAAGGCTTTCTAGTTGACCACCACATACGTACGTAACTTTCTCCGTTTAGTTTGATAAGGCTGTTTCCGTTGTCGTCTCCCGTGTACCGTTGTCGTCTCCCGTTTACCGTTGTCGTCTCCCGTTTGTTTTCAAACAAAAAAAGATACGAGGAAAGTGTTGACTTGGTAAAACATTTTTGAAACATTTAATCTGAAATATTTACATTGCGTTTTTTGCGTATAGATTTTCAGTTTAAATTTTAACTCCAGATTGAACGGGACACTCTTCCACTGGAGAAGCCTTCTGTCCGCGAGGGAGAGAAATATGTTAACAGTGATTCTACTCGTTTCTGACCCCTAGCTGCCACTCGACTGTTTCTGCAGCTTGAAACTGTTTTTTCTTTTTAAAGATTACTTCTGATTGTCTGATTGATTGTCTGACTCCGTTGGACCAACCCAAAATGAGGAAACGCTTTCGACTGTAAACGGGGGACGGCCTATGAGGGGGTATTTACATGAGACCGGGACAAAGTCATACCAGCATGAGTTTGTATTGGCCTCCATTCATTTCTTTTTATGCGTTTACATGGGACCGGTCTGCCTTCATCTCGGTTGCTGGACCGAGGCGAGAAATTCTCGTACCGGTCTCACGTAAATGGCAACAAATCTCAAACCGGGTCCACAAACTTCACGCTTGTATGCTTTTGGGTCAGCGATATATTTAGGAGACAAAAGATATAATTTTGTCCGGTTTTATGTAAACGGCTGCAAACATTTCATACCGGTCTGAGTTCGTCCCGGTCTCATGTAAATAGGGAACTTAAGCAACGAGAACGTCGTGTTAAACTATAAATACGAGTTATTGTAATCACTTCGTGACTATTTCAATACTTTCAGTATGACAAGAGTGTGGTAAATCCTCAAAAATGGTCGGAACGGCTCTTAATTTAGAGGAGAAAATGAAAATTTATCCTCAAGTGCTGGCGTTCTTCGTAAGACCTCAAATTTGGCTATTTCACTTTGTTGTTTTGCTGACGACGGCAAAGAAATGGACAAAAGTTTAAAAAAAACGTGCAGGGCGTGCAAAGCTATTGTTTTTGCCCACTAAATATGCAGATTTGTGACGTTCTCGTTGACGTCGCCGTTGTCGTTGCTTAAGTTCCTTAACACCCCCTAATGCAACTTATCTTAGGCCTTTTTGTTACTTGAATGACAATACCCATACTCGCTATAGATCATAGAGATATATTTTAGTATCTGTACAAATCCCTGAATGTGTCTCCATTTATAGTAAATTTTTTGGGTTAAATTAATGAAAAGCAGACTTTTATCTTATGACGAACTATGATATTTATAAGACACTGAATTTACTTGAAATGCAGACTAGTTGATTTCAAGAGTTGATGAGAACCTAAGTACTGAAAGATTTTAGGTTAAAATGAACTTTCCCTATATTTTATCGTGACGTTGGGTTTTAGCAAAATGTTTCATACCCTTTGAAAGCTACCTTTTTTGGGTTTGCCGTGCGTATGCGCTGGTCACTACCGCGTTCTCACAGATCCGTAAAGCGTATGGTTTATGGTTTAGGATTTACATATCATAAGTCTCGTGGTGGTTCACAAATCACAAACGTTTGCTCAAAATCGTTGAGTTATTAAATTTGGGACGGTTTCCGTAGCGTAACTTAACTGAATAGTTGCAAATCATTCCTGTGTACAAATAAAGTATGTAAAGAGGCTTAATGAATTACTACTTCTGATAAGTTATTTTAGAGTTGTAGAATTGACTGTTGTAAATAAATTTACTAAAATAAACGAACACTTTAGGCCTTGTGGATCGCTAGTTTCATTTTCAGCCACGTAAAGGTTGGTTCTCATATAATAGCCGCTGTCATTTCGATGGCAGGGGCGAAGCGACCATATACGCACGTACGCGGGTGCGTACCTCGAAAATCTAACAACAAATATATTTATTTATTTGACTTTTTTATTTATACATTCTTTGGCGAAAAGCAACTTCTACACGTGCAAGAGTTTTCTCTTGTATTGCTGCTATAGGGAAGATATCGTTGACATCACCTATCGCCATTAATGTGCCAACCAGGGCCTCATTGGCTGTCGAGACAAAGGGTCTTTTGTTCCTGTGGTTGGCACATTTGAATAACAAAAGTAATGTTTTTAAACAGATAACTTCCCTATTTTACGAAAAGAAAACTTGGTGAATACAGTACCGCTTGCACGGTTTCTATGCATGAACTGAGATGTCAATTAAATCTACTTTGAATGGTTTTCTTCTGGAAATGTTGAGATCGAGTGTTGTTAAGATCACGTCGCGTGTATATACTAAAACAATTATTCTTTTCAATCTCGGTAAATAGTGGCAGAATATTTATTATGCACTATTCACCTCGATTTCAAAGAATAATTGTTAAATATCAGTAGTATCAAAGGTTGGCAAATAAACAACAAAGTTCTGAATAGTTATCGGTTTTTCACGCTTTGATTTGTGAAACCTGGAAATCATGGGGAAATGGCATTTCCGAGGCCCTAAAAATAAACCTTTTCTGGGGAACATGCCCCCAGACCCCACTAGAGGCTCGAGATTTCGGCGCTCATTTCAGTACGCCTTCTTGTGTACCTAAAGGGAGAACGCAATTCCCCTGGATAACCTCGATCGTTTGCAACCACCGAGACGTTAATAAATAACTGCGATGATCATCTTAAGGACGGTGCCTACTATTGTTATTACGCATACGTTCTGCGCATCTCGAGATACTCGGATTTCCTATGGCTGGTGCTTATTAATACAAGGATATTTTTGCGCGGTTCAAAACTATGAGGAGAAAGCAGAACGTAGCAAGTGACCTCGGTATCGAAAAAGAAAATTGGGGGTAACCACGCATTTTTCGGAGATAAATGAAGCTTAAGGACGAGTCGTCTACACGAGCAATTTTTCGAATTGGACAACTTTTGTCACATAAGAGCTAACACGCCCGCCAGTTTTTCAGCAAATACATTTGTCACATAAAAATTGGCCAAATTTCCTCGTCTACGAGAGCAAATAAAAATTGTCACGTAAAACATGCCCGTGTAGACGGGGCTTAATTTCCCAGCTAGCAGAGGTCCCTTTTCTCTTGCGTTCGCTGGGCTAACGAGTACGGGAAAAGAGACCCGTACCCGTGAAGTCTTTTGCTATAAAGGAGATGAAAGAAAGAAAAGCGAGTGGACAAGGTGAAATGGTAATAGAAATGATAAAGCACATGGGAGAAATTGGCAAACATAAGCTCCTGAAGTTACTGAACAAGGTTTACAAAAAGATGTTTATTTCTGCTTCATCGACTACCGTAACAGAAAGCATTTGACAAAGTACAACACCACAACCTTATTGAACTACTCGCGAAACATCACATTGGCAAGTGCAATTTATAACTAACACAGAATCTGTACTGGAAGCAGAAAGTTGCAACGAGATTGGAAAATGACTTGTCAGAGTGGACGACGATAAGAAGAGGTGTCAGACAAGGATGTGTACTTTCGCCACGCTTAGTCAACTTCTACACCGAAATGATCATGCGTGAAGGAGACACGGAGAAACTGGGTGTAACCATTCTCCATTTTCGAATTCCCCATAATACACTTTGTTTGCCCCCCAAATTTTGCATAAACTATTGTTTTCAAATGCTCTTGGGGACACTGCATATTCCCAAGAGCATTTGAAAACAATGGTTTATGCAAAATTTGCGGGGCAAACAAAGTGTATTATGGGGAATTCGAAAATAAAGAATAGAAGAAAGGAAAGTTAGTAACATTAGGTAGGCAGATGATACCTTCAGTGAGAGTGACGAAAATCTTCAAATAATGTTGGATCGAGTGCGAAAACCAAACGAGAACCACGGATTGAGATTAAATGCAAAGAACACTAAAGCTATGCTAATCAGCAAGAAATCAGAGGAAGTGCTATCATCTGGAGCGAAAATGGTCAAAAAAGTGAAATTTCAAGTTGGAAATGAGAATATAGAAGAAGTTGATCATTTCTGCTATCTTGGAAGCAAAATTACAATAGATGCAAGGAGAGAAAAAGTTGTGAAGATTAGGATCATAATGGAAGCCAAGACTCGATTCGGTCAGTTGAGGAAGTTTTTGTCCAATTCAAAAGTTAGTCGTTCGGCAAAAAGAAAACGCAAGATAATATGCTATGTGTGGTCTCGTCTGTCTTATTCTATGGAGCTGAAACATGGACACAAAACGCAGACTTGGTGAAAAGATTGCAGGCTTTTGAATGTGGTGTTGGAGAAGAATGCTCAACATTAGCTGGAAAAAGAAGCTCACCAAAGACAGAGTGTTGCAAACGGCTGGCGAAAATCACAGATTGTTGTATACGATTCAGAGAAGGAAAGTGGAATATTTTGGACATGTCATGAGACACAATGAGTTGCTAAGAGTAATCATGGAAGGAAAAGTTGAAGGAACAAAATCAGGAGGACGACAGAGAAAAATGTATTTAGATTATATTTTCACATGGACCAATAAAAAAAAAAAAGAAAAATGTTAGTATTAGGAAGAAGAGAGATCTCTACTAGCATGGAAGGGCTTAAACTGAGGTCAGCCGATTTCTACAAGCCGCCCGTAAACATCACATCAAAACAAATCATTGCAAACTGAGGGCAAATCGTTTGACAAGGGGCGAAAATTCTATTTCTCTTTTCACCCCAAATTCAAATTTCGCCACAGAGACATGCGATCAATTGGAAAAAAAAACTTTTAAGAAAAAAAGGTACGTGGACCAAACCCGATCGGAGCTAAGAAGGATCTACATGATCAACTGACGAGGTGTTTCCCCTATATTTTACTCTCCTTTTACAGTTTAGAGCTCTTACGCTCTGCGCTATGTTCTTTGGAGTAGTAAAGTCGTTCTTACGCAAGCAAGTCTATGTTTTGGATAGCTCAGACAATTTCCGCCCTAATAAAATTCAAACGAAAATGAGAAAAGTCGCACTTATCTGAACCAATAGGCCATTTCCGAGTTCATGTCTGCCTCTTCTTCAAAGCGAGTCTACGTTCGAAGTTTTTGTGATGGTAATTAGTTCTATTTTACATATGAATCAAAACTAATTTTCATAA